>NC_069720.1:3618034-3625534 GCF_027358585.1 Pangasianodon hypophthalmus
CTTTAAAGAATCACTTTATCCTGATCAGTATTGTGGTGGATCCAGAACCTATCCCAGAACAATAAGCATAAGACAAGAATACATCCTGTCCATTACAGTGCAACACATACACACACACGCACATCGAGAGGCAATTTAAATTAGCCAATCTACCATGCCATAACATTAAAACCACTGACAGGTGAAGTGAATAACATTGATTATCTTGTTAAAATGGCACCTGTCAAGGGGTGGGATATATTAGGCAGCAAGTGAACAGTCAGTTCTCAAAGTTGATGTGTTGGAAGCAGGAAAAATGGACAAGTGTAAGGATCCGAGCGACTCTGACAAGGACCAAATGTGATGGCTAGACGACTGGGTCAAAACATCTCCAAAACGGCAGGTCTTGTGGAGTTTTCCTGGTATGCAGTGGATAGTATCCACCAAAAGTGGTCCAAGGAAGGACAACCGGTGAACTGATGACAGGGTCATGGGCGCCCAAGGCTCATTGATGCGTGTGGGGAGCGAAGGCTAGTCCATCTGGTCCGATCCCACAGAAGAGCTACTGTAGCACAAACTGCTGAAAAAAGATAATGCTGGCTATGATAGAAAGGTGTCAGAACACACAGTGCATGGGGCTGCGTATGGGGCTGCGTATGGGGCTGTGTAGCTGCCACCCGGTCATGCTGACCCCTGTCCACCTCTGAAAGTACCTACAATGGGCATGTGAGCATCAGAACTGGACCACAGAGCAATGGTAGAAGGTGGCCTGGTCTGATGAATGGCGTATTTTTCATGTGGAAGGCCGGGTGCATGTGCGTTGCTTTTCCTGGGGAAGAGATGGCACCAGGATGCACTATGGGAAGAACGCAAGCTGGCGGAGGCAGTGCAATGCTCTGGGCAGTGTTCTGCTGGGAAACTTTGGGTCCTGGCATTCATGTGGATGGTACTTTGACACATATTACCTACCTAAAAAATTGTTGCAGACCAAGTACACCCCTTCATGGCAACGGTGTTCCCTAATGGCAGTCACCTTTTTCAGCAGGATAATGCGCCCTGCCACACTGCAAAAAATGTTCAGGAATGGTTTGAGGAGTACGACAAAGAGTTCAAGGTGTTGACTTGGCATCCAAATTCACCAGATCTCAATCCGATCAAGCATCTGTGGGATTTCCAATCCATGGAGGTCCCACCTCGCAACTTACAGGACTTAAAGGATCTGTTGCTAACATCTTGGTGCCAGATACCACAGCACACCTTCAGAGGTCTTGTGGAGTCCATATCTCAACGGGTCACAGCTGTTTTGTCGGCACAATATTAGGCAGGTGGTTTTAATGTTATGGCTGGTGGGTGTATTTAATCTCATCTTAACCAAATTCTAGTTTGTTTTGTAATGCATTTCCCCCCACACAGATACACCACAATGCTCCCCCTGAGACTCTGAGAACACACAGATGTTAGGTACATTTTCGCTAAACTGTTCAGTTACACATTTGCATATGGCTGTTATGCAAGACATTTTGACAGCAAAAATCTCGAATGGGTATTGGAGCATAATAAATCAGCTTTATGTTTATACTGTTCTGTTGTGGATTTTTTAAAACTGACTATAAACACAACAGTACTTTTCTTTCAGCATACCAAATGAGAGTCAGCTATGTTCTTTCATTTGTTTTTTTTTATTGCATGTGGCCCTTTGGTGCAGCGGGTATATATAAGCACCTTGCCTGCACAGTTGATGAAGGACTTTTGTCCGAAACATCCTGCTTCTCTGGAGATTTTGTGTGCTATGCTTCATTTTATGCTAAATCAGCCAAATGCCACAACAATCTCCAAATTCTTATGCACTACTAGCATTATAGGGGGACACACTCTGTAAGAAGATGGAAGGAGTTATCCTTCCAATCTCTTAGAATAAACAAAGGAACTTTGATTTTTAAATATTAGTCACTGTGACTTTTGCAATCTTCACAGCATGGGTGTAAAGAGTAACAAAAGGTAAAAATGTGTGTGTGTTGTTTCGTGTTGAATCCAAATAATATGGTGAATAATTGTTTCTGTGTATTTTAAAATTTAAATGACAACTTGACTGTGTTTCAGCGTGCGCGTGTGTGTGTGTGTGTGTGTGGCAGGCAGGAGCCACATGCAGTCAGCAATCTTTCAAAAGAAAAAGTGTCACATTACACTAATAAGCATTTTACGTCTAGCAGCACCTCTCTGACCTCCTCAATGGCTTAATGAGGACAGGACAGTGCTTGAGGGAATGACGAGCGGAGAGGAGAGGGAAGGAGAGGAGAACAGAGGACAGACCTCCTTTTTTTATCTCTGCTCTCAGCACTCATGTCTTCTCCATCAAATCCCTCTTTCCTCAGTGTTGTAAGGCTTTAGGAACAGTCTCCATATCTAGATGACTTTTTATTGTGTCAGAAAAAAGCAAGAGCAGCTGGAGACCGATGATGGAATCTGTCTGTTGCCATGGAGACCACAAGCTCACCTTGAATTCCAAGGACAGTGGAATGTCGTGATTGGAGAATGGCATTCCCAACTGCATCAAATATATGATGTCACTAACAAGCACAAGCACTCACACTGATTTATATCACACGTATGTACTCAACAGTGCCATAAAGGCTCTAGAGTCAAGAATTATCAATAGAAAAAAAACTCCACTTGGGTATGCAATGTGTTTTCCCAATCCTGAAAAATGTAGGTAATACAGCATTTTTTTGTCTTTAATTTTTGAAACCATTAAACTAGATGTGGGTAAATCGTTGGTTTGAAAGTACATACTAGCCAATCGTAGGCATATGTGAGCTCATGTATGCGGATAAGGGCAGATAGCGATTTCCTCCGAGTGTGTTATGCTGCCCTGTGATGCAGCATAAGCAGCAGTTACTGGATTTTTCATATAACATTGCAATGACATATATATAAACCTGAACATAAAGGCACACAAAAAAGGCACACAAGAACATACACAAAGAGGCACAATGATCATGCAGTAGAAGCAACACACATTAAGCTGTTGTTTCTTAGTAGACTGGATATTTTAAGTGAAACAGAAAGAGAGAAACAGTCCAACACAAAATACAATAGTCACTTAGTAAGGTACTTACTACTAAACGTACTACAAGGCTTTAGAAAATGTGTTACCCTCCAAATATTTCCTCAATAAATCTTTTCAAAAGCATTACTTCCCTTTTAGCACATATGTAATTTTCTCCAAAGTCATTATCAGATTCAGTCTCTGTCAAAAATGTCCCAAATTTGAAAAAGAGATGCATTTGAATAACTCAGTGTAATTCCATGGTTGCAATGAACATACATCAGCCAATTTAATATGAACATCTGCTCATTTGTGAAATTATCCAATCGGCCAATCATGTGACTGCAGAGCAATGCATAAATCATGCAGATACAGGTCAATTGTACTGTTTCGGTGAGTCTGTGCCTACTGTAGTCTGTAGCTTCAGATTCCTGTACTTGGCTGACAGGAGTGGAACCTGATATGATCATCTACTGTTGTAGCCAGTCTGCCTCAGAGTTGTTGTTGTTGTGTATTCTGAGATGCTTTTCTGCTCACCATAGTTGTAAAGAGTGGTTATTTGAGTTACCGTAGCCTTCTGAGCCGCTCGAACCGGTCTGGATGTTCTCCTCTGACCTCTCTCAAAAACAAGGCATTTCTGCAGGCAGAACTGGATGTTTTTTTTTGTTTTTTTTTTGCACCATTCTGTGTAAACCCTAGAGACTGTTGTGTGTGAAAATCCCTGAAGATCAGCAGTATCTGAAATACTCAAACCAGCCCATCTGGTACCAGCAACCATGCCACGGTCAAATCACTGAGATGACATTTTTTCCCCCTTCTGATGTTTAATGTGAACATTAAAAGCTCTTGATCTGTATCTGATTCTGACTATATGATTTCATGCATTTGGGTAAATGAATAATTGCATGAGATAGCAGGAGTCCAGGTGTTCCTGATAAAGCGGTCAGTGAGTGTGCAGCAAAGCAAGATTCCAGATACGCCCAAAATTTTTTAAAAATAGTATCATCCATACAAAGTATACAACATGCCTTACTATTCTGACATACTGTTCAGTATGCTAGCCTGCCATTTAGGAGATACCCACAGTTTTATAGTGCGATCATGCTACCTAGGATACTTAAACACTTCCTCAACATGATACGTGTAAAGATCCTGGAGAAATGTGATGTAAATAGATCCGTTCATCTCTTCGCCATAAACAAAACTCTCCATGAGCACTGGGATGATTTGCTCATCACACTCAATAAACAGTTCATTTCTCTTAGGAAAATATTGATAACACAGGTTTACATTCAGCTCAGAGTTTCATGAATCAACAAACTGCCGATGTGTTGATGTGCTTCTCTCTTCCTTAAACATGCTATTAGCGAACTAATTTACCAGAGTACGCTAATCTTACCTCGGTGACTCCCAACCTCTTCAGTGAAGACAGCTATTGCTCCGTAACTGTAGCCAAAACTCACCAACACACCACACAACTTCCTGCTGTTCCTCTCTCTCCTCACATTCTGCATCAGACTGCATCAGTATTTTGGAAGTATCCCAAGTCAAGCAATAAATATTAATCAACATTGAGTCTTTGCTTATGAATATTCATAGATAGTGAACAGTCTCGAAGAAAATGGAGAGGCAGGAAAAGGCACACTACAATAATTTATTCAAAATAAGGCGAGAAATATATATAGCCATGATGTTTAAAGCCTGGAAATGAAATATGACATCTTTAAAGGGCCTTGGAACCATTTCTGGCCCTGCAGAGCGCGCCACTCATACGCAAGAAGGACCACCATCGCCCTTTCTCCTAAATTCTCTAGATGTTTCAGTTTAGTCTCTTTCACACAACACGGATTATAGTTACGGGTATACAAATGGTACAATTTGATCATAGAATATATACAATTTATCCAAAAATGGCTTGTAACTCTTCATATCCACAGTCTCATTACCACCTTCAGCAAAGGGTAAAGTGATCTAGGAACTAAAAATGGCTTGATTTAAGCCTCCTGCTCAATTCCATAGTAACACCTCAACATATCAAGATGAGTTGCACGTATCACTGCAAATCTGAACTCAAACTCTCTGACTCAGCTCTCAGACTCAAATTGCTGGAAGCATGCATAAAAAATAATAATAATAATAATAATAAATTTAGCTTGATGTGCTCTTTTTTTTAAAAAGAAGAAAGCGAGATCCGAGATATCCCAGGGACATTGTGTGTGTGTGTATGTGTGTGTATGTGTGTGTGTGTGTGTGTGTGTGTGTGTGGAGCAGAAATCACAGTCTAATGCTGCATGCGTCGAAACATACAAGCTTTAAGAACTTTAAATATGAGGTTTGCGCTTATCTGACCACACCTCACCTCAAGCAAGTACCCAAAGCGTTATCAGCACCAGCATGTGTCCACAAGACAGACAGACAGACAGATAGACAGACAGACAGACAGAAAGTAACGCGTGCGTTTGAACCGCTTGACAAATGGTCCCCATGCACGCGCACAAGCGCAGGCAATTTGCGTCTCGTTGATGCGCAACATCAGCACCAAGCAAGCAGCGTGCAAAACACGTGTGGCGTCATGAAAACATGTCCAGACTGACCTGAACCGTGCAGGTGTATTCCGTGTCGTCCAGCAGCCGGACAGTGCAGTTGAATTCTCTGTCCAGACTCCGAACGCTGCCGCTCAGCACTCGACTCAACATCCTGCCCGGTCACTGGATGCTGGCGCAGACATCAAGCTGGACGCAACATGTCAGTGCTTATGGATCAGTACTGGCTCTGTTTGGTCAACCTGCTGCGTGACACAAAGCGTTTGGAGTAGCCGCGATGGATGTGACGCCGATGGATGCGCTGCTGCTCGCACACACACACGACACTCAAACGCAGCCTGTTCATATTTATTCGAGAGGGCACACAATTCCTTGACACACTGCTTAAGACTACAGGTATTTATAAGCACCTGAAAAGCAGTGCATGAAAAAATAGGTCTAATAGAGTCAGATTATTGGACAAAAGAACGTTTAATGATGATGATGGTGCAGGGCAAGTGTTCCTCCGTCTGCTTCCCAGAGCTGCTCAGTGTGCGTCATGCATCACAAACCATCTCATAGGCTGGCTCTTTAGTGACTCATTCCCTCAAAGCATGCCTGGTATCTTTAAAAAATATATGCATTTAAAAAAAAAAACACACACACACGATCCTAGCAGTATTTTATCTTTAATAATCAAACACAGTAATGCATTACACAACATAACACAACAACCTTCCATTAAGAAAAAAAAATCCCATTCTATATTAAGCCTGTGTGTTTACACGTTACACAAACTACACAAGCAGCTGTTTGCACAGATAACACATCTGTCTGATCCTGTTCTTCACATGTCTGTGTGGGTTTCCTCAGGGTTCTCTGGTTTCCTCCTACTTCCCAAAAACAAGCCAGTATGTGGATTGATTACATGCACTAAATTTCCCCTAGATGTGAATGTGTGTGTGTGTGTGTGTGTGTGTGTGGTGCCCTGATATAGATTTGTGTCCATGCAGGGTGTATTCCCGCTTCGCACCCAGTGTTCCCAGGATCCACCCTGACTAGGATAAGATGGTTACTAAAAATGAATGAATGAATTATAACAACAAACACAAGCTTCCCATCATACTTTATATTCAGTGATCAAATATGACACAGTAATTCAGTGATATCAACAATCACCCATTTTTTTTTTCTTAAAAATTCCCACTTTATATTATGTATCTATAATACCTGTGTACTTCCACATAAATTATACAGGCAACTGTTTGCACTGATGGATAACAATAACACATCAGGGTTTGGGGTGTAACAGTATCACACAACCCCGGTGTGTATTATTTTTGTATAACAGCACGGTCCGTCTTGTGTTGTGTTTCTTATTTATATAAGATGTCCTACTGTAACAGTACAGACATCTACAATAGTTACATTGTAACTGCGTGTATAGTTTCTGTGTAGTAACTGCACAATATGTAGAGACACAATATAAAATAGGTCACATTTTTTCAATTTTGAATTTAATCTGTAATCTGTGTAATCTGTAATCAGTCCATCGTTCACTTCAGGGTCAGGAAGAAATACAGAAGCCGCTATATCCCATAGATATTTTATACAAACAGTTCCTGAGAGCTGACAGTTAATTGCACTTGTCTAAGGGTCTATCATCTCATCAATGGTGAGTAGATGAACACAGTAAATGATGAATCTTTGGAAATTACAGAAATGTATTGTTTGGTTTACATTCAGTCGACAGAGTTACAACTTTCCACTACTTGACCCAAAGTTAGTGCAAGAAAATTATAGAAAAAAACAGAGGAACTCCCACCTATACCTCATAAATCCCACACTGCAAAAAATGTCATTTTAGCAAGTGAAAATATAGTCAAATCGATCTAGTATTTCCTTATATATGATTACAATACACCAGATATAAGATTATTAAACCTTTTTTTT
>NC_069720.1:4530534-4615534 GCF_027358585.1 Pangasianodon hypophthalmus
AGACTGGTTCCGTTCAGCCTCTTGCCTCTGCATAAGAGATTGAACTGAGTCACATCTTTGGAAACTTTGAACTCTACTCATCTTTTGTTGAAACTTGGGCTTTGAATGACAATCTGGGAGATCTTCCCAAAGGATTCCATGCTGTCTGCTTGTACGCCTAAGTAAAGATCCTGTTCTGGGTCAACTGGCGAATGCACTTTTCTCATGTTGTACTCTGTAGGCTCCTGTGGCAGAGTATTGAGCAAGGGCAGGAACTGAGCAAGAGAGTTTTGACGTCGGTTCTTCCCACCACCCAAGCTCACAAGGGTCCCGTGTTTGCCTGAGAAGTAGATATTGTAGCCGTCTGGCATAATTTGCTCAAGAAAAGAGCAGTCCTCCTTTATATAGATGTGCTATTGGGAGAAATAAAATAAATGAACACTCAATAAGAGTCATATACAGTAAACTGCATTTCATTTTGTATCAGTCGTGTGTTCACTTTAAGTTCTTCGATGGCTGTTTGCTGTGCACATACAGGGGCCAAGGTTGCTTTCCTGTCCTGTTTCATTCAGCTTTTAGCTTTGCAAACCCAGCACAGGACAAAGGTTGCTAAAATGACGTCACAAAGTATGTTTAGTCAAGTTTATAATATCATCTTTATAAATTTAAACAGTTCCGCAAACTGTACACTTACAGCTACATGTTCAGGTAAATTCTTTTAAAGGTTGCAAAGCATTTGGACCAATTAGGGATGTTAAAATAGTTTGTTTTGGATTTGATTTGAATTGAATTGGATTTACTTGTTTAATAGTGTATACTTTTGTTTTATATTATCCACTAACATGATTAGAGCCTTTTTTTTTAGATCCCTCAGACCAAATCCAGCATGTTAGCCCTGTAAATCTAGGGAAACTGATCATGTCTAAGCTTATTATTTACATGCATGATGGGAGGAATGAACTTTTAGAAAGTAAATTCTGATGAACTCAGAAAACATCCGTTGCAAGATCACATTATTTGTAATCCCTAAGCAAATAATTGGTATTACCAGCATGTGCATGTGTATTGCCAGCATGTGCATGTGTATTGCCAGCATGTGCATGTAGGATTCATTTGCCATTTTACAATTAGACCCATTATAATGAATTATCAATATGTGCATGCAGATATGTGTATTAAAGCACGTGTAACAAGAACCTAAATGATACAAATGAGTCAAAACACAGGCTTTGGAAATAAATGCAAGTTGTATAAATGACTGACCGAGCCATATAGCTTGCCGTTGGCTTCCATGCAGAGATACTGTGAGCTCGCGACACCTTTAATAACCACGCAGCCTGTGTCGACGGTGCGGATCTCCACCAAACCTGGAAAAGGAAACAAAAACTGTTAATTTATGCACCTGGGATTGAATCACTACCACTGGGAAAGTTTAAAAATTATTCTAAATCCACGACAAGATTATTTATAGATGATTTTTTCCCCCTTACAATTTCTGGCATGTCTAGATACGCCCTGGAGCAGGATTCTTAAAATCTAAACATGATGCGCAATGGGAATTTTGCGCATCATGGCTATATTTATATGCTATGATCAATCAAATAAAAGATTTTTTAGCATACTGTTGAGTTAGTTATACGTGTAGGCAATTGTAATAGATAGACTGGGTGCATTTTTTTTTCTTGGTCCAGGGGAAAACTCCGGTACTCACTGTGCGAGCTCTGCACGTGCGATCCTCCGATCTTCCCGTCTTTGCTGATCTGCAGGTGCAGACCGGGTCTTGCCGCGTACAGGTGCCTCAGGCGGACAGACTCTCCCCAGTCATTGGCCAGGTGTGGTCCGGAGTCGGCCAATGCGACGCCGATCCAGCACGCGCTGAGGAAAGCGACGAGCAGCATGTCTCGGTATTCCTGTTAATGTGCGGTCCAGGGCGCGAGGACTGGTGCTTGATGCGCGTGACTGTTCGCTTGTGCAAGTCGGTCGTGTTCTTTTGTTTTGACCTCGCACATCTGGCCTCTTAAATGCTTCTCTTTATCAGTTCAATCGATAAGCCGCCGTTTCCCCCTTTTGGCAATTTCTGCGAACGGGATCATAACACACCTTCTGGACATCCAACAGATGGTGGGGTTTGGGCTGCTCTGGCGCGCGCGCGCAGACACACACACACACACACACACACACACACACGCATATGCAGAAATGTTTGTTTTGCTATCCTTGAACCTTCCAATGCAGCTAAGCAGTGCAATGCCTTCACCTGACTCTAACCATAACCATAAACTCAGTAACTAAACTTTAAATGGAAACCTTAAAGGTGAACAAAACCTTCTTTTTTTAAATAAAAGATGCAGTTCTATTTAAAAAAAAATCTAAAAGAGACAAGAGTAACATAAGGTAACTTAAGGTTGTGGTTAAGGTTAGCAGTTTTCTTGAGATATTCCTTTCTTTGTGCGACACACACACACACACACACACACACACATAAACTGTATGGCTGCATGATCTTTAATTTAATCCACAGACTTTTGTTTTCATAATTTTCACAAAATTACACTCTATTATATACTCTATTATATACATTCTATTATATATATATATATATATATATATATATATATATATATATATATATATATATATAAAATTAACTTGACCTATGACTTCCAGGAGTTACCACTATTATATGCAATTATATGCTATCTGTTCATAAAAAACGATTTTAATTCCAAAAAATTATAAAAACAAACTTATGGAATAGATTTGACAGAAAGAAAGAAACTGTACAGGTAAATGGGCTGCTGTAAGACAGGTAAATGGATTGCTATGAGCATTGCACACAAATGTGAAGCAGGACCTCCCCCCTGCAGGGCTAAAGTACAGGCCTGTGTATGAGTGGATGGGATCTGGTGGACACACAGCACCAGCAGGTCATCTTAAACAGATAGTGCGCCCTTTTCCCCTGGCTGCTATTTACTCCGCTCCCTTTTTTTTAATGAATTGTCAGAACCTGTAGTGCGGCGAGTTTAGTTTGCACAAGGTTAAACAGTAGCCTGCTCTCACCAAAGCATTCCCATTCATGAAAATTCCTCCTGACCAAACCGTTCAGTTTTACAGTCTACTTTCTCAGAATTTGCTGGTGCTGAAACAGATTCTGGGCCCTTTACTTTTAATTCCTTGTTGTTATTCCGCCCTTTATGTAATGATGATCATGATATAACTTCTATAGATAGTTTCTATTAGGTAATATACAATCAAACGCAACAGGCTACTCAGCAGAAGCTCCATTAACAATCACCTGTTATTCTAAGTCACAGCCGGTAGATGGCGCTCTATAATAATATTAGGCTACCCTAGTACACTCTCCAGAGTTGGAGGTACTAAACTGTGCATTGGAGTAGTACTATCAAGAGTACACGTTTTATATCTGTAATATGTATCTTTCAATTAGAAATGTGAGAGTACCTTGAAGAATTATTTAAGGCACATAACTGGACCTTAATTTCAGTAACCACTTTATCCTGATCAGGGCCATGGCAGATCTGGACCTTATCTCTTGAACACTGGACTTGATGGAGGAATACACCTGGATGGGATGCCAGTCCATCACAGGGCACCATGTCTATATATCTTATATATAAAATATATCTTAGCCAATCCACCTACTGGTATGTTTTGGGAGGTGGGTGGAAACTGGAGAACCCAAAGGGGGTGGCATGCAGACATGAGGAGAACATGCATGGAAACTCTGCACAGACAGTTTTCCCGAGCTCAGGATGGAACCCTAGAATGTGATGTGGCTGTGCAATATGCACCTTCCCACTTAAAAAAATACATACCTTAGGACTAAATGGGCCAGTGGGTCAGTCTTTGTTTAGACAAGGGAGCGTCTGTGTCTTTCCTCCATAACAGATGAATAGTTAGCCTGTTGACTGTATTACCACCTGGATAGGTACCTCACTCCTTTCAGAAAGGCCATAATAAGTTTATAAGCCCCCAGAGTGATGCCATCAACAGTTCTGTGTTGTGAGGTAGATGTGTATGTGGCTGTTTTTTTCCCACTCCTACCAGCTCTCAAAGACATTCTGACCAATCTTGTCCTGTCCAGCAGACACTCTGGCCTTTCTATACCCATGAGTTTTGTATCTGACCAACCACTCCTGCCTACATGTGAGTAAAAAACAAATTGTGATTTCAGTTCTGCTTCACACCTCTAACATGCGGCGATGGCTGCTACATATACCTTTAGCATAGATGGGGACTAGTCACTGTCTAGCAGTCCTTGGAGCAAAGTATTTTGGGAATCAGGCAATGTACCAGATCGACCCGATGGTGTGCACACCATGCAGAACTTGCCTTCCAGCTCTGCTAAGGAGAACCACAATTGGCAATGTGTTGCATCTTGATAAACCTCTCCTAGATGCCACTCCCCTGGGTGTATGCACTACCTTAAAAGTGCATCTGCAGCACCTTTGCCCCATAACAAATAATTGGGCAAAAACTACTGTCCTTATTCTGAACAAGAAAGTAAATTCAACAGAACCCCTTGTTTTGAGCTGCAAGGTCTATCATTTCAATAGCATCGCTGTCCAAGAGAGAACAAATCTCTTGGATCAGAGCAATAGTTGCTGGGTTGTTGGGGTCTGAAGTCGACGAGACCCTGTGCCCAAGTTTTTATCGCTTGGACATTGCTATCAGGACACACTGATCTGATGTAGTGACTCAGCATCCATGATGACTATTCTACTCTGAAGATGTAACCTTTGGAAAGCTGTGTTCTGCAGCAATGGGAACTTGTAAAAAAAGAGTCCAATGATATGAACTAATCCTGCTTGAATCTCATCTGACAACCTTACCAAAAAGGGATTGTCTTTAAGATCTAGTTTAATCCTCTCAAATCTAGAATTAGATGAAAACCATCATTCTTGTTTTGAACAAGAAAGTATGTTGAGTAGGACCCGTTATGTTTGATTTACATTTTCAATTGTGCCTCTGTCCATCAGAGAACAAACTTCTTGCATTAGAGCAACAAGTTTGCTGTGGTCAGAAATCAACAAGGCCCTCTGCCTCCAAAACACATTTTTCCCCCTGGGGCAGGACCTACATTAGGACTATCAGAACCTACTGATCTGATGTAGTCACTGCCCACTGGGTGATGTTTTCAGATGTAAAGTGTCCCATCACCAGCCCCTGTGTCCCTTCAGTGTCCATGTGTATTGGAATATGAAGTGAAATGAAAGAGTCTTTTGAACAAGTTTGCTTTACAAGAACAACCTGAACACTTCTACAAACTCAAACAAGCATTCTACAAACACAAGGGAAAAACTTTAACCTACACCTCAAAGGTTCGTGAAGGTTTCAATGGATAGGGAAGGGTTCTAAGCCTCCTTAAAGGCTTCTACGTGGAATCCCATCTGTTAGAGTAACACTCTGTTGTAAGGTTCTACATAAAATCTTTTGGGCTTCCCCCAGAGGAACAACCAAAGAACACTTACAGGTTAAAAAATTTCTAAGGGTGTACTATTTCCACCAATGCATAATGGTATATTTAGGTTATCAAACATAAATTTCACTGACCACTGAGATTTTCCCAAGGGATGTATTAAGTCATTGTATTCATTCAGGATCCCTAGGCTGTGTCATTTCCTTTGCAGGAAATATCAGTTATTTCATTGAAAACAGCTGATTATTTCACCAACCAGTGACATCATACATTATTTGGAGCTTGATTTTTGCAGCTAGTTTGAAATACTAAGTGTCTTGACCTTATCTCAGCCACATTGTTGACCTATGCTGTCATTGCAGAATCTTACTAATGCAGACAAAGGCAGTTCAATGCATTTATTCAGATATTTATATGGACTGCTTTCATTGTTCAGCCTCTTCCTTCTCATGATCTCAGTCCATTCATGAAAAATGTTAGCCCTCTCCAATCACATGGAGGCCTTGGTGTACAATCTGTCTATTTGTAATCCATTGTGCAATAGTGCAATAATGTTCTGTTGGATCAAAGGTTATGTTGGGTGTATTTCCTGTCTATGTTGCGTCCTAATGTGCCATTATGCCAACTGGCAAGTAAGAGAACAATGTATGTATGCCACATTGCTCAGTATCGTTATGGGATACATATCTGCTGGGATACATATGGAGGTCTTGCACAAGCATTGCAGGGCATTAGAGTACACCATAGTGATATAGTGATGTCAAGAGATCATCTTTAAAATAAACAGTTATGCAGGATGTTTACTTTTGGGTCGATATTTGTGGGTCAAACATTTCATGAAATTTTTTAGACACTGCTTTTTACACAGGACAAACTCCTTTTAAGCCAGACAGGTTTTTTCCATATAAGACTGGGATTTCAGCAGCCCCACTGGTTAGCACTGATGGTCAGATTTTATTTCAAGCCTGGATAGTTACGTTATGAATGTCTTAGGCACCCTATTTTTTTTTTAGTACAAACTTTGTTATAGATTTTTATTTTATGACTTCTACATTATCAAGGCAATACAATGCAAAGATGCCTTCAAAAATAATGAAATTAAATGTTTCTACATTAAAATACTATAAAGAGCAGCACACAGTAATAAATGAAATAAACTCAACATTTGGTGTGACGACCCTTTGTTTTAAAAAAGTAGTAAATTAGTTTTATAAGGAAATTAGCTGCTAAGTTTTACTGAGCATGTTATCTTGCAGAACCAGCCACAGTTCTTCTAGAGTTCTTATATGTATATATATATATATATATATATATATATGCATGTATGTATGTATGTATATATATATATATATATATATATATATATATATATATAATCTGTAATGTTCTAATGTAAGGTACAATATAAAATTGAAAATGTAATGACGTAATGTCACAAATGCTTTACTCAGTGAAAACCTTGTACCATAATATAAAAAAAGAGAAATTAAGAAAGAAAAGGTAGCTAAAACTAAAATAATATAATAGCAGTGACAAAATTGAGAAAATAATAACAGTACAAAACATAAGAAATATATAATAAAAAGTGTAAAAATAGTAATGTAAAAAGTAATGTAAATGTAATATAAATAATTAGTTAGTTAAATGCTTTAGCTTTTAGCTGTTTTTTTTTTCTTTTCTTTCTGTTTTTTAATCAGTGATAGATGGAGCCTGACCAGTGTTTATTGGTAATGTGTTCCAGACCTTTGGTGCATAAAAACAAAAGGCTGCTTTACCACTCTTTTTTAGCACTACGTGATCATAAACCTTTATTTGGAACATTGTTTATCAGACATTCAGAGATGTATGAAGGTTCTATAGCATAAGAGCTTTAAAAACAAGTAATAAAATTTTATAAACAATTTTAAAGGAAACAGGCAGGCAGACAGTAGAGCAATGCTGAAGCTGCTCTAATATGATCTTGTTTTCTAGTATGAGTTCCTATTTGCTGATACATTTTACACAATTTGTATAAGGTATGTGACAAATTGTGGACTGTAAAATCACTTATTGTATTTAATGGCAGAATATACTACTAATATTAATAAATGACACAAAAAAGCAGTGCATATGGCTCTAAAAGGGTCTAAGAAGTTCAGAAGTTCAAGAGGTGGCCTATGGCTTTAAGGCCACCTTGTAAGCAAACAAATGTCTATCTGTTGCCCTCTTGTGGAAATCTCAGTCAGATCACAGTGGCATACAACCTCACATCCACTGATCAAAAAAACCCCAGGTATAATAGTGTTTCTTCTATTCCATACACACTTATTCATCCTGCTGTACGTCTCATTGTGCTCATTGACTAGACCCACATGCACACTCAGCAGACTGTCTGTGCAGGCTGTTAAGGGACTGATTAGGCCTCTGATTTGCTTGCGTGTTCCCCCACCAATGCCTCATCAGGGCTGTGTATGCAGGCACTCAGCATTCACTTTGAAGCTCAAAACGTGTTTTGACTATGATGTCTCTTGTTCTTCGTTGTACTGTGATCGACTTTGTTGGTGCTACTTTGATTAAAACCACGTGAAAGCCTCTCTCTCTCACTCTTTAAAGTGCCCAGGCTAATGGCTGTCAGGATTACTGCCAAATTCAGGGTACTTTATTTGCTCTCCTAGCTCTTTTAATGTCTTGCATTGAATCGTGTTTTTGCACTTACTTGTTTGTGTTTGAGCTAAAACCACTCCCTTTCTTGAGCATCTTTCTTGAGAAACACTGTGTTCCAAACCAAAACTGCAAAGGAAAACTGTAAAATGTATTTACTATCTCATTAGCAGAATAGCTTTTGAACAACAAAGTCAAAGCTTTATAGTTATATCGATGGCTGTGTTTTTGTTGACCAGGTCACCTCCAAGTTCAAGTTCAAGTTCCCAAGGGAAAGCCGTGCTATTGAAGCTATTTGGGAGTTTCGGAGCTCGGCCTCCTTGCCTGGAGATGTCATGTGGAAAGTGACTGGCAGGCCTGTTCCAACCCCTTACAACAGCCAGCTGCATGATTACAGGGAAAGGCTCCATGTTGTTTCCCCTGTCCTAATGCCCCAGTGTACAGCTCTAAGCACAGTTCACAGTGAATGAGCTGGTTAGGATGTTCACAGCCATTTGAAGTGCCTTGTCTTTATGAGCAAACATCTGGACTGTCCCAAACAGACACCTCGCAGCTGGCCTTACAAAGAGAACGCAGGGTAAAAACACTCTAAATACAGCCCTTGGGCTGTCCTGCCAGAGGCATCGGTATCCCTCTTCTCTGCATCTGCAACAACATGTAAAAACACACCTCGTTGTGAACAGCAGTGGCTGCAGTCTGAACAATACCACATTACATATGCGCAAACTAGAGGTCTTATGAAAAATTCATGGTACAAATACCGTATTATCCAATATCATGGTTCAAGTGTTAAATTATTTGCTTAGGGAAATGGTAAAGGAAAAAGGTTTACAAAAATTATTTTCTCTGATTTGTTCCTGATATGTTTGTTGTTTTGAAATCTAGAGGTAGAAATGTGGTTTTTGTGACACAATTATCTAAACCAGTATCCCATCACATTAACTGTATATCTAATTCAGTTCTTATAATGTTTCCAGTTATTCCAATATACACTCACCATCCCTTTTATTAGGAACATCTGTTCATTTATGCAGTTATCCGATCAGCCAATCATATGTCAGCTGTGCGATGTAATAAAATCATGCAGATACAGGTCAAGAGCTTTAGATAATGTTCACACTGAACACCCGAAGAGATTACACAGAATGGTGCGAGTTCTATGGGCAGAAACGCTTTGTTGATGAGAGAGGTCAGAGGAGAAAGGTCTTAAGACTGTTTTAAGCTGACAGGAAGGCTATGGTTAAACCACTCTTTACAACGGTGGCAAGCAGAAAAGCATCTCAGAACACACAACACACTGAACCATGAGGTGGATGGGCTACAACAACAGAAGATCACATCGGGTTCCACTCCCGTCGGCCGAGAACAGTGGGCACAGGCTTGTCGCCTGATCTTTTTCCAATCTTCAACTGTTCAGTTTTGATGAACCTATGGTTATTAACTGAAGCTTTTGACATGTATCTGCATGACGTAATGCCTTGCGTTGCTGCCGCATGATTGGCTATTTGGATAATTGAGTAAATGTGCAGCTGTACAGGTTTTCCTAATAAAGTGCAGGTAACAGAGCTCTAACAGAGGCAAAACAATTGATTTTTTTTACTTTTTTTTTTGCTTTTTAAAATATTTTTATCAAGATGAAACAAATGAAACATGGAACAGATCAGAATCAAGGAAATTCCCCGCAAGTTGAAAGTTTGGGTTTTCAATTCCAATAGTATGCACAATTTTTACGCCTAGCGATTTTGTATAATTTGTATATTAACAATCAATGTATAGTTGCTTTATTCATTTTTTAAATATTTATTTGTTTTATATGCTTTTGGATTATATCCAGTTGCTTATTAAAGGTTAACAACATAACTAGTGAACTAATGAATGTATAATATGTATCTTCTGTGATTGCTCACTGTATATTATTTTTTGATATTTTTAAGTGGAAGTCTATATAAGAGTGTGTTAAGGAGTTAGGCATAGGATTCAGCGCAGCACAGGCGATGCCGTTCAAGGGTGGAGCAGGTGCTTGGTGGTGGTTACTTGTGGCCCAGACCAGGTGTGAGAATTTGAATTCATGCATGAGGCTGATTTGCTTCAGTTGAGTCCAGCCCATCCCCCAGTTATGTTAATCTTTTTCAACATTCTTGTTGCTATTTTCTATTACAAGGCATTCACTGAAAAGATTTTCCAATTATATAAATCAGTAATTCTAAACGACATTAACTGTTGTTTTTGAATGTGTAAAGTAGAACAAATAAAAATTACCTGCACACACACATGCATATACACACACACACACACACACACACACACACACATATATATGCAACTGAAAGTTTAATTTCAATTAAGTCTGCTCAGACAATAATATATACTGTATTACAATATACAATATATATTACTAGCTTAGAGTGGAATTAATTGAAAGTAAACTTGAAATTGCTTGAAAACTTAAATAAACTTAAAAAGTCTGCTTGAAGACAGTTAAAGAGCACTAAAGACAGCTCAAATAATTTACTGTTAATTATTAATCATATATCATGCTAATTAATCATCAGCTTAGGATGATCTGTTTAGGATTTTTTTATTGTTATTTTTATTTTATTTTATTTATTTTGTTTTATTAATAGGCATTTAGTCCTTTTGAAAGTTTAAGAACCAGCATAAATCTGCTTAACTATAGATAGATAGATAGATAGATAGATAGATAGATAGATAGATAGATAGATATATAGCCTTATCTCTTACTTTAACAGTGGTCATTTCTTCTGTATTCATATCATCCCTATTTTTATCTTGACATCGGAAATGATGCCGAATCGGAAAACCAGTCCAGTAATTGAGGCCACCCACAGCTGGAGACTGAAACCTACATGAGAAGCCCCCATCATTACGTATCATTTCAATGGGATGAAATAAGTTCAGGAAGGAAATAGAATTATCCACAGACATGAAACCATATACCATGAAAAAAAATTTTTAATTTCACAGCAACAAGTAAAGAGCATATGACAGTTTTGCACAAATAAATAAATAACCAATTAAAAAGCTCCTATTATTTCATGATGGCTGTACATAAAATAACATATAAAACAGATCTGACCATCACCTGAGTCAGTGGTTAACCCAAATTTGAATGTTCAGTTCTAATAGTATGCACTGATTTTACTATGGAACAAACAAATCAACGACTTATTTATAACACTTTTATATGGAATGATATAAAGGCTGAAACCCTACTACTAGTGATGTGACTAAATACTGTATCTAAACTATAAACTATATCTAATATTACTATCCCCCTAAGAATATGTGCCATATTTTGTTACAGTAGGTGGTGTGTATATATACAAATAAGCTAAGCACTAGCAGTTCCATTTCCCCAACATCTGCCTGAGCTCTTCTCATGGAGTGCCAATCACAGACTAGTCAATTAGCAGCCAATGCACTTCCTGTTAGCAAACGCATCGTTGTGAGCTGTTTCGGCCAACGGGGTGCCCTGTGAAGTCTTTGTGCTGGAGAACTTGAAAGGCCTGTTGTGATATAAAGGCAGTTTCGGGGCCAAACTGTTTAGTGGAGAAGAGGCACTTGAGAGGCGGTTGGATGTTTATTTGGTTGACAGACGACGGAGCTGACGCAGGTAGGTGGAACAGGGCAGCTATTTTAAGGGGGGCCTTTACAACCCTCATACATTCTGTTTATTGGAGCAGAAAGCTGTCATTCTTTCAGGCAATGACAGAGCTCCATTTAGCTCCAGCTCATGGCCAGGAATACTTGTGTATTAAGTGACCACACCTGTCTCCGTTTGCCTGCTCTTTTGTTGTGGCACAATGTTTATTTGAATAGAAGTTTGTGGATGCTGTGAATTCACCGACACTATCAAAAGAACCTTTTGGAAGTCATTTCTGTTTCTAGACATGGATTATGGGAATGTTAATGAATCTGTAATGGTGCTTTTTTCTTAGAAATCAGCAGACATGATCTACTTTTTCAGTAAAGTGTGGCTAATTATACTTCCACTATGACCTCAGTTCAGATTTAAACAGTTAAATGGTTTTGATTCTTCTGTAGTCATTCAAGTCCACTGTCAGAGTCCTATTGACCCTAGATCTATTTCTGTGGTCCATTTGGTGGCAACAGCTAACATTAAAATGACAGAGAGACTTTGGAGCTTTGCAGGGATTTCTATACGCTGATCTTTCGTAAATACAGCCAAGCCTGCCAGCTTGTCCACCCTCGTGCCGAAATTCTTTCAGTCAGAGAGAGAATTGGCCTGTAAATGTCATCTCCATTGCACTTGTTGTCTTAGCGAACTGTTTTGGACTTAACTGGTGGTGTACTGTCATAAACTGTGTCTGAAGAATTAAAGAAAGTAAAGTTGCTGTAGAAGATTGGAAAAATCCCTTCATTAGTCAACACACAGAAAAAGGAAGGGCCCTCTCCAGCTCTCCTTTCAGGGAAGTGCATGCCTGGAAGGGCAGAGACTCGTTCCCTCCTGCACCCTCCCAGGCGTCTACTGCATGAAGCTTTCTGAACTAAAGGGGGAGGATTACACTCCTGGGAGTAACCGTTCGGCCTGTAAAAGCCGCCCAATCTGCAAACCAGGCCCTGGACGAAGTAAACAAAGGCAAGACAGTGACTTGGCACTGCTGTCCCTGCAGAAATGCTGCCCACGCATAGTCTAGCAGTGTCTGCTAGCATATTTTTAGGCTCACCAACAAACTTTTTTTTCTATACTTAAACTCCAAAGTGGCCTATTCTTACTAGTGTTTTATGTGACCAAGAACTATTGATGCCTGGTTAGGATGATGCTACAGTATGCCAGTTGTGGATGTGGTTTGTGGGAACGGGTTAAACCCTGCTTCTACTCAGCCCTGCTTTTTCCTCTAAAGGGAGGCATTAAAAGCACACAGCTGTCTTTTTTTTGTTCTGAGCTTTATTAACTTCCACTTAAGTTAGGGTATTGTCATGTGCACAGCACATACATCACAATGTTGAACAGGAACTGTATAAAACTACAGACAATATTTGGTAAATGTCAACAAGGTTCAGAGCACACACCACAGGACTGAAGACAGACCAACAGCTTCACCAGAGATGCGGAGTAAAGGCCGTAAAGGAATTGACAGAAATATAAATGAAATGTTTATTTCCATACTGTTCATATTTTTTAAGTACAACTCATAAAAATAGACATCAGGCTATTAGAGGTGGTTGTGGAGTGGCTGATTAGATTAGGCAATGATGCATTTCTGTTCATTCATTCTTGCTACCATCGGAGCGCATGGCCGTGCTTGTTGATACTGCACGCTTTTGGTTAAGCAAATCTAGTCCGGTTGATTTGTATCTGTTCCAGATCATGATGAGGGTCAGAGAAGCTATTTGCCTTCACTGAGCATCCAGCCAATTGTAAACAATATCCACAATGATGCAAAACAGCTCCATTTGGAAAGAGGTTTGACACGGCTCTAGGAAAGGAAGAAGTAAGGAGAGGGAAATGGCTCCTCTGACACAACAACATTTCAGGTAAATCAATCAAAATGAATAATTCTCCATGGTCAGGTAGATGAGAAACATGAACATCAATAATGCAGAGGAATTATACAATGCAAAATAGTGGATTTAAACAAATACTGTAATACACATTCCTCTGATTCTTCCTCAAGATTTCGCAATAGATATGGCTGTGATTTCTGATAAAGACTTTTGTTCTTGAGTCAGTCTAACAAGAGATTTTCTTTCAAATTTGAACCTAGTTCAGAGTCACAATCACCCCTATCCATCCAGTCATCCACCTATCCTTATCCACATTCACCATATAACACAAAACATGTGACTTAAATTAATTAAAGGACATTCTCAAACTATTTTCATGCTAATTTAATTTTGTACCTGTAACAAACAAAAATAATAATAAGGAATGCTTCACTTGAGATCATCTCAGTCAGTCCTATATGGATTTGATAAACCTCTTTCTGTTATAGCAGTAAGCCTACTTCTCCTGAAACACCCAACCTAAAAAGCAGCCATTCGGCATTTCACCAATTACGCAATGTTCTATTTAACAAAATATATAAAGAAAAATATAGGGTTACCGGTCAAGCATATAGTGCAGTCTCACAGCTGTCTTCAAATATTTCCACCATGATTATCATTTCTAAAAGTAAATCACAGGGTAAAGATAGCTCAAACGTGACAAGGCGCAGCTAGCGGCCTTCCAGGACTTCAGCCGAGGGGCGATGCAGCAACAGGAAAAACATTTGCCGTCAGCAAAACTGGGAAGAGGAGTCTGTCGGTCAACAACATTATGAGGTAGAGAATGACTGAAAGGGACATATGTCTCCTTTGAACTTATCAAATTAATTAGAAAAATAAATAAATAAAAGAATGAACCACAAAAAAAAGAGAAAAAGATGAATATGAATAGACTATAGTGTTTCTCAACCCAAATATTCCTGCATTTAAGCTTTATCCCAGACCTGAACACACCTCTACCAAGCAATCAAGAATGCTGAATAAGTGGTGCAAGTGTGCTGAGAGCTCGGATCAAGCAACATGTCCGTCTAGGGGTCCTTGAGGATTGAGGTGGAAAACGTTCAACTCCATGGCCGTACATTTCTAGTTCTTTTATCAGTATACATGAATACTGATTTTTTTTTTTATAACTTCCCTGATCACCACCATGGCCCATAATGTACCACAGGGAAGACTGAATCGAATTTCATTTACATGAAGTGGTCTGGATTTTACTTGAAGATACCTTCCTCTCTATAGATCTGACAAAGATTGACAGCGGATAAGTTCAGAGTTCAGCCCCCCACCCCACACCCCCACTCCACCCCACCCAATTGGAGCAGAGCTAAAAACAGATTTGAGGGGTGTAGGACTTCAACAGCCCACTTTCAGTGGCCTAGAGTAAGCCGATACTGTTTCGGTTAGACCCCCAGAGCTCAGACATTGGACAATGGCTTCAGTGCGTAATACCATTGGGGTTGGTATGATTTCACAAGTCAAGAAACTTGAACTAATCCTGTGTTCATGCTAATCCTGCAATTCACATATGCCACTTTGGAAGTCATGAATATGACTTGGAGCATGTTCAAGTACTTATATCAAACTGTCTATAAGCAAACAAAATACAAAATACAATCTCAGAAATAATGGGACCAAACTGATCTCTTGCTTGTCGCTGGAGTGGTACCATCATCTTTTGTACCATTAATATGTATTATTATACCTTTAAGCATATTATAAGGTACATAATTGGACCTTAAGGAATGATGTCCTTTTACTCTAAAGATCAATTAAAGGTACAGCACATGCACCTTCCCAAGTAAAAGATACATACTAAAGGTACAAATGTGACAAGAATAATACAGTTTGTTACATTTATTTCTGAGACAGTAGATGGTGTAAGGTTTTCCCACAATGATTTGCTTTATATTCCCAAGTCTTAACTGCTGAAAAAAATCACTAATTAGACTACATCTAGCTGCAGCAACACAACTCATAGCCAATAGTAATTATAAGAATAAATATGTCCAAGTCATATTGACGAGTTCTGCTCATTTTTCGACATGACATGCACTCCACCATAAGGCTATGTCCAAAACGCATACTAAACAGTAGGTCAAAATAGTAGCTTGCATGCGTCAGCTTTCACGCATGCGCAGTAGGTGTGGTTTGCTGTGGTTATATGCGGTTTTAGACGTAGCCTAAGATGTAGTACACTTTCTTTTCGAGGGATAGAGCATCCATCACTCCTCTTTTTAACCTTAAAGAAAGAAACAAACAAACAAAACAAAACAAAACAAAAACAGTGCAAAAATCCATATTGTAGTTAATTGTAGGAATTTCAGGTATTAAACACTCGGTAGCAGCAGAAAGGATAAATAAACAAATAAATTAAAAGTGTTTTTTTCCACACGTAGAAAGAGGCTGTTTAAAAGGAAATATAAAACGAACGATTATAAATAAGCTAATATACATGATAATAATAATGATGATGATGAAGATGATGATGATGATGTTGATGTTGATGTTGATGATGATGATGATGATGATGATGAAGAAGAGAGTAATAATGCGATACACTTGACCTCGTGTGTAAGATTTGGAGAAAGTGCATCGTCCGGGTTTCCCCCCCGCACTGGCTGCATGTCTCGTGCCTTCTTCCCGTGTTCGTTTAGATTCTCGGCAAGAAATGTGTCACCGTCATTGCTGTTGACACTCGGTTTCCTTTTTTTGTTTTGCCTGTCCTGCTCAGTCCGATGTACATGCCCGGGTATGCCACAGACTCGTACGCGTTGTAGTTGTTTGCCAGGAGCGTCTCTCTAAATTTGCACTCGTCGGTGTACTGCGCCTGGGACGGAAAAAGAAAGAGTGGGGAAAAAAAAGGTTGGAACAATATCAATCTTATGCTGTGTATAATATAACCTTAAGAAAAACATTATTCTGTAATGTTTAAGAGGGAAGCAAAATAATATGCGTAACAAAAAGGCAAAAATAGCACTAAACTGCACTTTTCCTCCTCGCATAGAGGTCATCTGAAGGCTACATCATTTCATCATTTGCACCTTTCATTTCATGGATATAGTGTAACCTTACTTAACTACTTTTAGAGTTTAAAGATGCATGCACCTTTAGATGCCATAGGTACTTTCTATAGGTAAAAGATACTAAAGGTAACCTTTAAAAGGTGCACCCTGGAGGATACCACCCCAGCGACAAGGAAAGGTACTGCTTAGTACCCTTTTTTAAAATGCATACGTAACACAGATATCTTGAAAGCAACTTGTTTTTAAAAAAAAAATGATTGCACATCAAGAGCATCTTGAGAAACCTCAGATATTCAAGATGAGTAGCCTAATCATAGCCTTCTGTAGCATTCACACATCATCCAACAGAAATAAATAATCTAAATATTGGTCCAAATAACTGTTGGATCAAGGGATAAAATATCTGTTTAAAATATCTTTAAAGGACTCCCAAAAGCAATTTGTGGCTATAAAGGATGTTAGTACAGACTACCTATTTTTCTGTGCAGACCAAATCAATCTGAGACTGCTAGTCAGTATTCTGGGTGGGTTTGGGATGGGCTGCCTGGGGTGTGTGTGTGTGTGTGTGTGTGTGTGTGTTGGTTCTACACCCAGTGTGGGTGGTCCTGTCTCTTTGGCCACTTCATCTTTACTCTGGAGCAGGACAGTAGGTGCGCGCTCCGGGCCGCAATGCTAAGAATGGAATGCGCGCGTCTAAGTGATGTACTGCGCTCCCGGGTTTATCCGGGCCCACAACCAAAACACGACTATAAGCAATCTCAGGATAGACAAGAGAAGGGGTGGAGGGTGTGTGTGTGTGTGGTGTGTGTGGTGTGTGTGTGGTGGTGGTGGAGGGGGGGGGGGGGGGTTATAACTCTAGAACAGGGTGACGTGCCATCGGGCTCCGATAAGCAAATCTACAGGAGGAAACCGGTTGTAAATCATCTCGTGCACTCACAGATCCGTAGAGCTTCCCCTTGCTGTTCATGGCCACGAATAGCTCGCTCCGGACGCCGTACAGTGTCACGACTCCGCGCTCGACCGGAGATATCTCAAGAAGACCTGCGACCAACAACAAAATACATCCATGACCTTGGGTGACTCATATCTGTAGCCATATCAGGCCACTGCATTTGTAAAGTGTTGGGATTGTTTACATTGTAGAACCCTACAGCATCCTTCTTGAAGGAAATTGTACTTTCCGCCTCTGGAGTGTTTCACAAACTACACCTATTATCATTCCGTGTGAAGATCTTTACCCTTCCTCCATACTTGCCCAATTTTTAGACTCCTCAGTATTAGCTGCGTTATGGAGCAATCTTCAGACTAATGTATCTATATCTCTGAAATTAAGTCAAATTCGAGGAGTTCAGTGTCTTTTTAAACCATTCACACATCTAGGCTGTATTAAACGCCTGAACAACCCTTATATATAACATTTTAACACTTGTCCTGACATATAGACATACTTACACTTCATCCACACTTTTATTAGACTCCTTATTAGATTTTGTGATCCCTTTCCCAAGTAAGACATCTTTTAAGTTGATGTATTGGATAGAAGTTCGAGATCTTTCTAAACTTTTGGCACACATCCTTCGCCTAGGTTGTGTTTAATATAGGCTAAATGTGTGCGTCCTACTCAGAATGTTGCCTCCTACCCTTTATAGAGGTGCTGCGAAGCTCCTGCGTATGTAATGAAAACGTATATGTAATGTATCCCTGTCCAGTTTTATGTCATGCCTTAAAATAGTCCATGGGGACACAAAACAAATCTCAATATCGATACTGGATACACAAGTGCCTGGCGCGCTGCTCTTTGACTGCTGAGCAACTGCTATAGCATGTGTAGTAATAACAGACATATGCTTATTATACCCTCCGTCTGCTGCTGTTATACACCTTAATCCGGCTTGGCTATTAATTAGGCATACAGAAGACCTTGGGATTAATCTTCCGTAACAGATGGGTTTTATCCCAGGCCCAAGTTTAGGAACAACTTTACATGTTGGCCCGGTTCCGACCCATCTCATGTTACACAGACCTGTGTGGTATTAGCAGGGTGCGGAAAGCATTCACGGACCCAGATGTTGGCCTCCACATGTGGATTGTTTTACAATAAGACAAAATCAAGCAGCCCAAAGTGTTTTACAGTGGACACGTTAGTCATCTACTGTATCACCAGATCAGTTCGACTTAAAAGTAGATTGGTGATTGGGTAGATCCACACATCAGATCACTGGACCAAAATATTTCAGGATATAGATATCTTCCTTTTATTATTAGACTATTGATATTAATATTGACATCAGACAGGACAGATTTTTTTTGTTCATTTTCGGTTAGTACTGAAAGAATGAAAGTATCCTAATATGTCCTAAGCACTCGGACCAACGGCTCAAAATAGGCCCACATGATGGAACTTACTGTAACGGTTTTCGTTGTGCACCCCAGTAATCCTACCGTCGGGTAATACTTGGAGATGAAACCCAATGCCCACGTTGCAGTAGAGGCGCCGCAGTCTCTTAATGCCCGTGAGATAGTCACTGTCCCGGTTGACTTCTCGCTTCTCCCCGGGAATCCGGGCCAAAGAGCGCGAGTAAAGAGTCTCCCAGCGTCGATCCACGGGCAGAGGAGCGCAGCGCACCGAGCTCGCCACGAGTCCCAACACCAGTAACGGCAAGAGGGCCGAATGAGCACTCATCCTCCTGACCAACACGGAGGCACGCGTCACTGTCTGCAGGAGTTCAAATACGCTAAAAATACGCTCTTTGTCTATTTTGGTGTCCACTGTCCCCCCTCGCCGCCCCCCAGAAAAGATTCCACAGAGCAAAAGCGCTTACTCACAGGCGAAGCCGCGGCTCGCGCTGTTGAGCGACATGAAGTCGCGCTCGATGTGGTAGCGCGAGCGCCCTGAAATCACACTCGAGTCCAAGTTTGCAGGTCCGGAGTGACTTGACCACAGCTCAGCACCAAAACTCGGCCATGCCGTGCTTTTTTCAGCCCCGACAAACTATATTTATGCGTGTGGAGAAATTACATCACGCGTCAAGCGCCGCATCACGGGGAGACACGAACCACTGACAGCGGACCGAGTCCTTATAACACGCGCGCATATGAGCTGTGGGGTTTAGCGAGGAGGCAGCGCGCGTGCGTGCGATTGGTCAAGCGCGACCGTGTGTGTGTGTGTGTGTGAGCGTGTGTGCGCGCGCGAGCGTCAGTGCGCGCTCTCATTCAACAAACGTCATAACGGCGCTTTAAAGATAATGAAAGTTTTATGGCGCGTTATAAAGTGAGTGGAAATAATCCGGGTGTCGCGTTTCTTAGCCGCCTAGAAGCCTGCAGTTACAGCCACTCCGTTTGTTTCTCTTCATTGCAAGAGAGAGATGAAATAATTTATGTTTGAGAGGATGTCAACTCGGAAATCACCAAGATAACAAACGGCTTTGTCAGCCAGGAGGTAGTTTTATAAATGAACAATAATAGGAAAAAACAAAAGTCAGGTTTAATTCATTGGAAATGCTAATTAAAGACTGGGTTCAAAAAAGGAAATTGACTCATGTTCTCTGCGAGAACAATACTCTATCTCTCTCAGAACAAAACGCGTCTTAAACCATACCTTTCCTTGTCACTTGGTCTGGTACCTTCAAGTATTTCCCCTAGAAAAATGCATGCACTGTACCTTTAAATCTTTACTCTGTTTATGCTTGTTAAATCAATGTTACAAGTACACTATATCCATATTTCCATGCGAAAGATACATATTAAAGGTACAAAATATAAGAGTGCCAGTAAGATCCAGATTAGTGCCCATTTAATGGTGAACAAGTGTACATGTTTTCGCTGTTATTAGCTTCTCAGCAAAGGGACAGCGCAGTTTGGTGTAGTCTATTGTCTGGTGTTGATTGCAGGCATAAAACCTGGTTGTTCCAGGTTTGTTGTACTGACATGGTCCGAGCACGGAGATCACTCAGATTGACCATTTGTCAAGTCGAGTGGTCATGTCGTGAATGTTGTGCGTCATTGAAGCAGCGTGGGGGACACAAAAATGGAAACCACTAAACATCAACACTATGAGTCAAGCCCTCTTCTGTGTGAGTCTGTGTGCGAGTGTGTGTGTGTGTGTGTGTGTGTGTGTGTGCGTGTGTGTGTGGCCCCAGGCTGGTGTGGACCTCTAATGCGCGCTCCCTACTGATGCAGCAACGTAAACCCAAAAACCACAGGAGACACTAAAAGCCTTAACGACATGTATAAGGACATGTCGTGTCTCTTCGCATCCTCACACCTCAGGCTCAGAAATAAAGGTACCAAACTGTAGGCTGGTGAGGTGCCATTCAAAGGTTATATCTTTAGTATACCTATATATTTTAACCAGAAATGTGCATGTGGGGAAGCTTTAAGCTTTTAGCTTTTAGAATAAAGTTACCAGGGGATCAATAATGTACCTTAAATTCTTTTTAAAGGTAGACCATATTCACAATTCCAGGTGAAAGATACAAACCAAAGGTACCACCCCAGTGACAAGGATAAGTACCTGAGGTTTTTTTTTTAAACTATTGTTTATTAGTCAACAGAGAAACCATTTGCATAAGAATATCTGACAGCTACAAAAATGTCACATTTGTCTGTCTGCCATTCTCATATTAGATAAGAAGAAGAAATATATATATTATGCATAAATCAAGGTGCCAAGCTGTTCTTTCCTTGTCACTGTACTTGATGCTACCATCAAAGGGGCATGTTTATATAGTTAGTATGTCTACTATACCTTGAAAAGTGCATGTAGTGCTTTCATTAGTGCTTAAGGTCCGATTATAAATCATTTTTCAAGGTTTCCAGGGAACATATCCGTAGTAAAGGAACACAACATGTCCCCTTGGTGGTACCACTAGAGCAACAAGGAAACATACAGCTTGGTACCTTTATTTCTGAGAAGTATTTCTAGAAGTATTATAATGTTAATTCAGGTTAATGGTAGTATAGATCAATGTGTCTGATACACATAGGCTACAGAGACAGATAGCCTATTAAATGTAGCCTATAAAATGAACATACAGCTAAAGGAAAAAAAAATAATAAAACAACTTTAAATTTACAACATCCTGCATAATAATGCATAATAACTGCAGTTGTCCCCCTTGTCATGATGACACGTTTTCTCACGTTCACGTCTGGCTACACCTCATTGTCTATTGCCAGGACCCCCTTTCTTTATTCCAAGACATCAAACTGAAATGTCCCAGATGCTTCTAGATTTCAGGCTGTTGCCCGAGTTTGCTCAACCTGCAGTCCAAGGTTGGGTGGTTCACTAATGCTACCCGCTGATGGGGGTCTTCTGCACACAGAAACACGTCGTTTGATCTCTGCGCGTGTGTGTCTAGTCTGCGGCGCTTGTAGATGACGTTGTGGACTCAGGCAGTGATCAAAAACGCTCCATTGTTGGGGCAGATTTTATTATAATACCAATTGAACAGGCGTGTCGTTGCTGTGCCCGTTTAGATGTGAGCATATTAGGCTATTTCTCAGGGAAATCTTAAATATAAATATATCTGGCTTTGTGTTATATGTGTGCAGTTTGAATTATTACATCTCTACTACTATTCTTTGTGATCTCTCTATATGATCATGAAGATTTGATTCGGCTGTAGTCTTACATTTATATGTCGTCTGTGTCGGTGTGCAGATCAAATCATTTATGGTCTTAAATAGAACTGACAGAAGTTTACAGAAGTTTTTTTTTTCTGGAGGATTTTTTTTGTCTCTATATCTATCTCACGTTTAATAATCATAATAATATCGGCTGCGCGCGCGGCCGCTCTCCATGGTGCTGCAACCCGACTCCGTTCAGAAAATGAATTTCAACTCGGAGGAAGTTTTGCGCTTTGATATCAGAAGGAAATTGTCTTCCTTGTCGTTGTCATTAAGATTTAAGATCCAGAGAACACACTGAAATGTTAAAATAAAAAAAAGATCTGCACCAAAACAAGAAAACAACAATTATTTTTTAATGTTTAGAGCAATTCAGTCCATTTTTTTTACATAAAAATTAAATGTATCCGTCTTTATTTCTCATTTTATATTCTGATAACGTGCACCAATAAAAATGTAGAATTAAAGAGAAATAGTTAGAGCAGTGCCTCTAATATTAACTAAACCATTCAACCAGCGGATCCACAGTGATCAATAATTACCAGAAGTCAAATGAATTAACGGATTATTATATTATTATTTTTCGGGTTTGTTGAGAAAGTGGACTAGGATTCCCTGTCTCTGTCTTCCTCGCCCTTTCTACGGCATGATTATAACCCATGGCAATCAGCAAGCCTCTGTTATATTGCCCTTCTTATGACTGTACCATTGATCCCTAAAAAAGAGAAAACATAGACATTGTATCCCATCCCGTTGCCTCTTGATCTTTTGCAAAGACAGCTGGAGCTTATTGCCCCTGTGATCCTGCTGTTTGGGTCCAGAGAGATAGCAGTTTACAGTTTTTTTATGTACTTGAGCGGCACACATCTACATAGATCTGATAAACAGTGCTGCCCTCTATAGGACATTTATAGAAATTACAGCCAGGCAATATATGCGCTGCTTCTGCCTGTAGCCTGGATCACTGATAACCATTAGATTTAATTTATTGTAATAAATTGTTTTAGAAGCTTGCATTCTAAATCATATTATAAACCAAGAATTATAACAACATTAAATTTTCACATATTTCTTTACAGAAAAATCTAAATAGGTCTATCTATAATAATCAATATGAAACTGCTAAGACGCAAACACATACTATGTGATGTAAAAAACAAATATAAACTAGGAAACATGCTATGACTGTATCCAAAATGAAATAACATATTTGCACATGTGATTGACAGGAGGTTATAGCAAACTACTTTGAATAATGTCTTCCAGTTAAATGGAACTGAATTGGAACTTGTCTCAATATTTTCACTATCAGATTAATTACATAATGAATGATGTCGCAAATAATGTTTTCTCTGCTAATCCTGCTTAATAATTAAAGAGAGAGGAGGAGCAATGTTTTTGTTGCAAGTGCATGACACCTGTTAGTGGATCTTTTCCTGTTTCCTATAAAAAAAAGGCTATTGCGACTGAGATCGAGAGGATGTAGGTGCACTTATTTTTGCTCTTGCGACATATAAAGTCACAGCAGGAAATTGATATTTGGCAAATATCGTCTGACAAATGGAATTGACATTTTCTCTGTTCTCATTCATCTTATCACAGAAAAGTCCCCAGTGTTGGGGACCAGGTAACTCAGAGCTATTTCAGCACTAGGGATTTTAGCACAGTGAGTCTCTGCATTGCTCTTTTACTAACGTCCTGTACTGAGAGTTTAGAGAATGACAGGGAAGCAATCTGCACCCCATAGGGAAGGTGGAGTGCTCCTGTAGAGCAGAGGTCATCTGAACTCCGTGCTCCCCGCACATGGCCGGTAGGAGGCCTGTCTGCATCAGCCAAACCCCCCCAGAGCCCGGTGGGTGAATAGCGCAGGAATTCCCGACCACGCCAATTAGACAGGCACGAGGACCGGCGCTCTGAAACCCTCGGGCCACGGGGTAAGGAGCCTGAATAGCCCTGATTTTAATTGGACCAGTTTCCACCACCCTGAACCTTGCGCTTCTGGTCATTTGTGGAAACATTTGGTTGAGTGATCGACTTAAGTGTGAACAAATGTTAAACACACTGGTTAGAAGTGATCATTCTTTAGCGTCAGGCAATTATGTGTTTTATGCATGTGGTTGGATAGAGAAAAAGAAATAGTGGGTTAAATCGACAGGCTATAAACATTCATTTTATAGTTAATTTCTACATCTTAATATCTTAAGAGTCTATTTAAAAAAAAAAAAAAAAAAAAAGGTTGCTATTTAGTTCTAACACTGAACATTGCATTCGCTTTGCAAGGGATTATAGAGATTTTCAGAATTTTTTAAAAAGTCAAACCCTTAATTGCCCTACAATAGCAACATGCAAAACATAGCATTTACTAATGACATTTTTTAATATTTAATATTAACAGATGATCTTCCTACTGCCCTACATCTCTGTCTAAGAGCAACACATCGGGTGTGAAATTATATACTATCTATAAATCTATAAATCCAGAGGATCAGCCACAATTAAACTACCTGGGGAGAAAAAAGTAGGAAAAAATTAGTAGGAAAAAATTTAGATCGACTAAAAACTAACAAGGTGTCATTTTTTTTTTTATTATTTATTTATTTATTTTTTTTAGCCTTCACTCTGAATACCTTCATCCTCTCATGTCCCGCGGATACAACTGGAAATAACACAAATCTGCATCTAGAAAATCCGCATACCAACCTGCTTCTGGATGCACGTGCAAAAGTCAGTTCCAACACACAAGCTCATTTATTTATTTGTTTAGATTAATTTCTTTATTTAAATTTCTTTCTTTAGCTATTTATGACCCACGGATGCATAAACGAGCTCGAGCTCGGAGAGGAAAGGAGAGAAGAGGAAAGGAGAGAAGAGGAAAGGAGAGGAGAGAGGAGGAGAGAGGAGGAGAGAGGAGTTGTTGTTTTTTTTCCGCAGTCACGTTAATGAGCGTCTAGCTCGCTGTTTAACACGGCGGCAGAGCCGTTATTACTGAGCGCAGGTCAGCTGAAGGCGTCACCTCTGGACCTCAGCTTAGCCCCGTCTGTCACTGAACTAATAACACTCAGTAGCAACGTGTGCCCGAAGAGAAATGAAAAGCAAGCACCAGTGAGCACTGCAAAGCTTCTTTTTCACCCAGATGCGTTTTAGCGGGTTTTTTCTTTCTTTTTTTTTTTTTTGTAAAATTGTAAAAATGGATTTCACTATTGTATAAACACACATAGCATAAATAATTTTAAATAACCTTCAAAGATCACCATTTAGTTAAAATGTTTTTTAAATTGTTTTACTGTGTAACCATGCATCATATTTATATATATATATATATATATATATATATATATATATATATATATATATATATATATATATATATATATATATATATAAAGTTTATTTAAAGTGATCTAGAATTATGAAACTATATGAAAATAACAAAACCACAGCTAATGCATGGTTGTCATTCTTTCATGTCAAATAATTTAAATAAATATTTGCATTTATTTATTTATTTTTTTTAAAATTGTAAAAATGGATTTCACTATTGTATTTATTTAAATTATTAACATTATTAACATAATAAGCTTAAATAATAGCCAACATTATTTAAGCTTATTATGTTAATAATGTTAATAATTTAAATAAATATAAATATTTATTTAAATTATTTGACATGAATGACAACCATGCAACATTTTTAAAATGAAAAAAAAAACAAGCAAACTAAAATAAAAGAGGCATCTCTGACCCACAACAGCCAACTGAAAGTCAAACTTCTATATATTCAGTATAATGGTAATATACTGGCAGTGGTGCAGCTGCTGATTTTAAAATATTAAATATATCAGAGATTCAGAGAGTTTTTGTCCACTTATTTTTCTGCATGTCTTTTAAGTAATATTAGATTTTAGTATTCATATCCAACTATAACAATGTGTAACCATTTCTATGGGACAATTTTCACGTTCTCTAGAGATTTGCCTTGTTTTCCACATTGCCAGCTTTAGTTGTTTTGAAAAACGGCTAAAGAATGTCTCAGACAGCACAGCTTCCCAGGTTCCCCCTGAGATAAGCCATTGTCAACCACCAAAAAGCTTTCAAAAGTATAGGATAACATTTCACTTTTCGTATAGATTTCAAAAGCTGCAAGCCTCTTGAGCCTCTTCAACCAAGTTTACGACCTTTAATCGAGCAAATAGTACAATTCCAATTGCAGGTTATAAAGTTGTGCAGACAATTTTATCCCCTTTTAAAAAAAATTCTTGCAGATGAAGTTTCTTACTGCAGAATGAGGATAAAGGGGGCCATCCCAAGAGAGAGTCCCTTTTAGAGGGCCTGTTTAGAGACCGCTGTACCTGTGTGATCACTTTTACAGGTGGACTGAGCAGGAATTAACTGCGTCCTCGAAAAAAAATGCATTATGCATTAGGATCAGTATTGTTGAGAATCAATTATACGTACGTTTGATTGTTATAAAGCTAAAATCTATTGCCTAGATTGTTCAGGAATAAATTCATTAGCAGGCTATAAATATTTAGTTTGAGATGAATGAATTAACAAACCTTAAAATCTTAAGGCACTATTTGAAACCAAAATTTGCCAAAATTCAAATGTTTCTATTTCATTCTGGCTGTACAATTTGCATTTTCTTTGCAAGTGATAAAGATTTTCCTTTTTTTTTTAAAAATTAAAAACCTTGAATGCAACATTTATATGTATCTATATTTCCATATAATTTATTGGTGACATTCCTCCACAAGTTTAGCTTTCAGTGTTGAACAGCACATCTTTACTATACGCTGCCACATATTACAGTGTTCGATACATAAGAAAATTCATTCACGACTTTACAAGTGACCAATGATATATTAACTTCCCAGCTGTAGACAAATGAAAAGTATTTTTGGATATCACCCCAGAGAATCTGTGTTCATGTGAGCACAAACAACATGATTTTCTTCTAATGGTAATGATAATGATTAGGCTATTATTGAACTGTAGAAACTATGTCATCAATAACTTAACACATGGACAAAATAAATATGCATAACATTAGTAATATACAAAGTACTTCTCATTGCAGTTTAAGAACAGTAGACTATCACATGTACATTTTGTAAAAATCCCTCTGTTTCGCATGTACCTTTGTCACCTACTATACATGTTAATGTGATAAAAAGTGCTTTTCTGGACACCTTATCTATAAAGTCTTTTAGTCCAACAATATAACACATCTTCGGCACTTTTATCCAAATTCCCTAATTTTGTCTTTTAAAAAAATTATTTGCTTAAGAATGAACAAAAAATGTTGAAAGTGACTACACATCTTTCTACAATACACATCTTCCCGATGCACAATGTCTGAAAACATCCAGCAGTATTCAGTTTTGGTCATATAAATGCATTTGGACTGTCCTTACATATCAAATGCAAGATTTTTTTTTTAGGAATAAAATATAAAGGAGAAAATGCTTCTCTTAATATAAGGAAAAGATCTTTATATCTAAAATGATAGCATATTGCCATGAAAGGTCCTCCTTGAAATTGTCTATTCCAATTGTCCATCTGAAGTCTCTGTTTTGTGGCCAGATTTGCGTCTATTACCCCTTCTGCCATGGCGTTTGGGCTCCTTGTGCCTCCGACTCCTTCGCTCGGCATGGCCCATGCGGGATCTTTGATGGCTCGTCTCATCTTGTCTGCTCTCCAGGAGACGTGAGACCATCTCATGGTCCTTGTTGCCCAAAACACGGGGCAGGAAGAGGGAAGCTTTGTCCGTGCTCTTCGTCTTAAAGCCCCTCCTGGGCCGACCTTTTCCATTAATAGACACGTACCACTGCTTCTTGACAAAGGCCCGATGCTTGTTGCCCCGTCCACTGGATCCTGAGTGCTGAGTCGTCGAGTGGTGCCGTGAAGCGTACGTATTGTAGCCTAACTCGTGAATGCGCTCCAGAAATTCACACTCCTTGTTAAAGACTTCCTGAAAGGGCAAGGAATAAGAAGCTGTTAGATTTGCGCAAAGGGCATGGAACAAACGTCTGATGATGACTACTTTTGTGGGATTAAAACATTTTTTCAGCCAGATATAATGGATATAAACTAAGCAAATTTTCTTGTTAATGTTTTCTTTTATTAAGTGATGATAATGCCTTATGATAATGGACCGCAACATTGTACTAGTGACCAGATGTTGGACGTCTGCCTAAAATGATCATTTTGAAATTGTATGTTTGCTGATAAATTATAAAACTTGTCTTATACTCTTCACAGTGGAGACCAGAAATCAGAATTGCTTCTCATATTCTCACAATAACCTGAACACACTGACTATGACAACCTCATTCTCCTCATCCCCTTCTATTTTGAAGGTTTAAAAATGTGTTATATTCACCTTAATAGGGTAACATGTGGGCATGCTGGTTATCCATGAAAACACCACCATGTGGCGATGGAATCAAATTGCTTATGTGTCATCTGAGCCTATGAGTAGCTTTGCATCTCAAGATCTGTATCTGTTTTTTTTTTCTCCCCTGTGTGATGTAACCCTTACCGAGGCATATAGGCGACCTTTCTCATTCATGGCTAAATATCTTCCAGAGAACAGGCCCTTGATGGCTACCACTCCAACATCCACTGCTGTGATCTCTAATATACCTGGAAAAGAATAAAAGAAATATGTGTTTACATACAACTACTATTAAAATAAGCCAGAAATGTTTTTCAGATGTACCCAATTCCATGGAACGTGTTGAATTAGTCACAGCATTTGCAATTCACTGTCAGTGCATATTGCTGAAAAATTATTGAAACATGATACAGTATTTTCATGCTGGTGACCCTTGAGAGTAAAGTGCAAACATTTCTCTCTCCCTCCCTATCTCCCTCCCTCTCTCTCTCCCTCCCTCCCTCCCTGGTTTAATAGACTATAGAACTTCAAATGACTCGTTATTTTATGAGTTCTTCAAATGATTTGTTAATTATGAGCCTGAAAATGACTCAGTGTTTTAACAAGAGGAGGAAAGAAAAATGTGATTTTGGTTTACATGTTCCCTACACAGCCAAACCATGCGCACCTTTTCCCGTACAATCTAATCTTCTTTTTTCCCTCTCAATTAAAAGCTTTGCGTGTTTTACCATGATCACAGACGTATCTGTTTATTTTTTGTGTATGCTAGTCGCGCTGATTGAGTTACAACCCACAGAGCAACTCCCGACAAAACCAATCCAGTGACAAACACGCTGACAGATTAGATAGCCCGACACGGAGAGCCGCTTTAAGTGCATGTTTATTCAGTGATTAATGGCTCCTCTTCATTCCAGCCCCACTGAATAATCATCCCATTTACTGGATAAACACATCCGCTCTCTGTCATTATGTGAAACTGTCTGCTAAATCCCATTTTCATATGGAAATGCGCGTCCATTCCGTGTTTGCGTTCGGCTAATTGAGAGCCCCGCGTCTGACAAATGACCTCAGAGTTGGAGATAACCAAAAGAAACACCGATCACAAGTTAGAGAACAAACAAATGAATAATTAAAACAGCCACAAGACGCAAAGTGGCAATGAATTATTCCGAAATGCTAGAGGAGTTGCGTAAATTAAACATTCAAACATGTCGTGCGTAAAGAGTAAATAAATGAACAAATAGATAGATAGATAGATAGATAGATAGATAGATAGATAGTCTGTATATTCCTCTCTTTAAATGGCTCTATTCTTGACTGAAATATGAATATGAATGTATTTCCATATTTCCATTTTGCAGTGTTTTGCGCATCTTCCAAAGCCACTATTCATACAGAAATATTTCTGCTTTTACATTAATACGACATGTTTGTTGACACTGAAACGACCCACCAAGTTTGTTTTCTATTTCACTCGTGGAAACCTTTAATAACCTTTAATACCCTTTCCGAGCTGCCAGGGGATTTTAAGACTGTCACTGCACGCTTCGCATGTTTTAAAATCACACCCGCTCTTGAATTCTCCAAAACTATGAAACGATGTGTACTTACTCAGAGGATTGTCCTCTTCCAGAGATCCGTCTATTTTCCCGTTTGGATGTATCTGTAGGTGATATTTAGTAGCGCAGTAGAGTTTCCTGCGCCGCGGCGCGCCTCCGAGGTGCTCGTAAACGCCACCGCGTCCTCCGGCGTCGCGCCGGTGTCGCGGGTCACACGGCTGCGTCCCGGCACACGGCTGCGCCCTCGAGCCCGCCGAGCCCCGCGCGCCGCCGAACAACAACACGCTGAGCAACACCACGAGTTGAATTATAAGCATTGTGGCATGGTAGGACACGGGCAAAACCTCGCAGGATCGCAGAGAGCCTCCACTCGGGGTCCCATCAAAGATGCAGCATCATGATTCGTCCGCGCCGCGACGGCCGAAGCGCAGCTAGCCGCTCCGCGGAAACACGCGGAAAGTTTACGCGTGCCACCGTGTCCTCTTTAATCTGCCGTAATCTGGCCTTGGAATGGCCGTGGCCATTTATTAGAGCCGGCGTGGTGACAGCAGCGTGGGCTCCTCTCCGCGGTGGTCATAGGTCCTTCCTATCCTCTCCCTCTCTCCCTCTCTCTCTCTCTCTTTCTCTCTCCAAGCAGGCTGCTGGGGCTAATCTGGTTGACGAGGAGGAGGAGGAGGAGGAAAAAAGAGCCAGTGGATTTCACAGGGAGGCCTATCGTGAGATTTCCACTGATCGACGGTGTGTGTGTGTGTGTGTGTGTATGTGTGTGTGTGTGTGTGCGCGCGCACGCACAGAAATAAAGGGAACTCACCGCAACAATAGCCCGAGGCCCGACCAATTGATACAAAGGAAAAGGGGAGGCAAAGGTATCAGTCTTGTGTGAACCGAGAGGGTTTGCAGCGTAAAGGATAAAGTTACACAGCATTACACACAGTGCAAAAAAAAAAACACGCATCACACGCAGTGAGCCGATTTTCGTCTTTTAGAAAGAGCCAAAAATTACAGCTGCATCCGACACTCATGCGTTGTGGCCATAACAGGCATACGCACCATCCTGAGGCAGAAACCACTATCAAAAATCAATTTCACCACTCTTAGCTCGACTGAACAGTAATGTGACCATGCACACATGTATACATGTGGCTTCCAGGGCTCCATATTTAAAACAGATGCGTGAGAAATTAGTGACACGATTCTGGGGAAATAAAAAATACCTGTTTTTTTTTTTTTTAATATATATATTTTAGGTGTATAAAAACAAAGGTTCATTATGCTTTATTATGTATTAATCATGTTTTTTTATGTGCGTGTGTATGCATTTAAAATGCATTTAAAATGTATCTTGTTCACTAATCATATTTAGATATATTTTTTCAATAAAAATAACTGCGTGTAAGAGCAACTTGGTATTGCCAGATCTCCCTCCCACGCAGAAATAACGGCTCACAGTCTTTCAGTCATGTCTAGGAACATGTTTTGGTCACGATGTCCGATCTGATCTCCTTTATGCAATGACACTCTAAAGAAAAAAATTTTGCATTCCTCCGTTGAGCATGGTGTCGGATATTCTTACACATAAAAGGCCCAGTCGGGAAGGGGGGTATAGGATGCTTTTACTGGAGAGAATCGACCGATCGAGACCTTTTTTGTCCTTCATGACAGTCCAGAGAGGATCAGAGCAAAGAGCAGGAGGGTATCCTTGCCATGTGAGGAAAGAACATCCGGCAGTGTAGTCCAGACTTGCTGTCTGTCGTCCCACCAACTGATGAAACACCAATCCCCAAGAACGCACCTCTTTATTCTGCTGTTTAGAGAAATTCCTTGCTATTTTGTTTTCTGGCTACAACACTACAGCCATATTCGAATGCACTATTGCATGAATACGACCCAAAAAACTCCTTCAGCTGTTAGCACTGAAGGCTGAAGCTGCAGAAGTGGGTGGAAGCGCGACGCACAAATGGCTCCTGCCTAAATTGCTTCCATCTTGGTCACATTATGGTTACCATTCTCGTAATTAGCACCATCATCTACAAATGTGCTTGCCCTTTGGCGTAACACCGGCGCTTGCTATAGAGAGCATGCATGCTTTAAAACCTCCAGGGAGCGCGCTCTTAATTGGTCTTTCCCTGTCCATACATCACTGTTTGGACACACGGTTTTTTAAAAATACAAACACTAGTTGGTTGTGAGCGCTTATAACGCACAGCTAGACACACACAGCCGGGTATCGACCCACCGGGGTACATGACCGTGTGTGTGTGTGTGTGTGTGTGAAAGAGAGGCGCTGCTGTGATGTGGTTTAATCCTGACAGAAGGCGGGACTTCAGATGTGGTCTGCCTGTTTCTTTCTAGAAGCATTTTAATTACGAGCCCACAGCCGCCCACCAAGTCTCGCAGTAATAATCAGTAGGAGCTGTCTGAGTTTGCGCGGGCACTGCACAGAGAGCTTGAAGACGTTTTTGAGTCTTCTTTTATTTTTCATTTACACCATTAAGGTCGATTCTATATGCAGCTCAAATCCTCAGAGCTGCTCTTCCCCACCTTAAGTCAACATATAGAGCAGAATCAGCTGCTCTGGGCCTTCCCTGGTGTGTGAATGCGTATTCAGGCCCTGAATTGTCACTGAAGAGGACAAGAGATGCGATAACGTTAAGTGCGCACTTCCTCCCAATTAGAGGGTCTTCACTGACTCAAACTTCAGTTTATCTCAGTGGCCCACTTAAACGAGGGCTAATTGCGGATTTGCTTCTTTTTTAGCTTCACTATCTTATATATATCATATGGAATAATTTAATTTCTAAAATAATATTTGTAGAATAAATGCAGTGAAGCTAAACATAGACTTTTTTCTAGACTTTTTTTCTGTATATAGGACAGTATGCCTATATGCTCTTAGGGGGGGAAAATGAAACTTTCCATGCCACTGGGGTGGTAAACGTTTTGTACCTTTAGTGTGTATCCTTTATACAGAAAGCTGCATGTAGTGTCCCTTTTATGTTTTAATCTAAAAACTAGATAAGGTCCATTTATGTGCCTTTAACCATTTTAAATGCACAACGCGCGACGCCTTTACCTTTCCTTGGTAAAGTTTAATACTATCTATCTATCTATCTATCTATCTATCTATCTATCTATCTATCTATCTATCCATCTATCTATCTATCTATCTATCTATCTATCTGTCTGTCTGTCTGTCTGTCTGTCCAGAACTGTGCAAAAGTCAGACACCACCATTTTGTTTTCAATCAAATGGCCATTCACTTCTTACTGTTAATTATTTGGTGGCAAACGTTAACGATGGGAACATGTACAGTCCATTGATTCCATTTTCAATCAAACAGCCATGTAGTATTTATTTATGTAGGTCAATATTAAAGTTCAGTAGTACAAATACAATATTTACAGATATTTATATTTTGCTGTTGAAGTCCTCTGCGAAGAATAATGATGTGAAGGTATTTAACAGAAAATCACAACAGCAACAGTTAAACAGTCTGTATGTGTGTATGTATATATATGTATGTATATATATGTATTTCATAGTTAATTGAGAATAAGATAATTTACTGCTGAATAGTTTGTTAAAAAAAAAAACTGCCTGAAAAAAGTCATAAAAGTCCTCATAAAATTTAGCTCTTCTGAACCCTTCTTAACTGCCCTCCAAATTCTTCAAAATGTTGTACACAATGGCACCCCTTTTGACCTCATACCAAAGGTCAACAGTCACTAGTTCTTGCTCCAGCAGAAAGTGAGGCACCAATAGGCAGCAAAAGGAGGCATGAACCAAAATCAAACTGACCTCCAATCCCTTTTCTGCTGTACCTTTTTTCATGGTATGATTTCTTGCTTTTGGTGATGTGAGGGCCAGGGCTCGAGCTGTTCCCACTTTCCCAGACTCCCCTGCCTCTCGTCCGCACGACAAATCGCTGCTGAGGCCCTTTTGTTCGGTGGGTGCTTTGATCTCACCTGCCTGTCAGCGCGTGAGAGGGGAAAAAACGGAGTACAGTTGGAACGCACTGCAAACAAATTGGCCAAGCACTCTATTCCCGTAGACTGGCCTCATTAGTCCAGGTTGATCCAGGAGAAAAGTTAACCCCTTTTGGCCACACCATGTACACAAAGCCTTAATGTGGCCTATCTATCTATCTATCTATCTATCTATCTATCTATCTATCTATCTATCTATCTATCTATCTATCTATCTATCTATCTATCTATCTGTAAAAATGACTTTGAGACCTTCTGTGCAAATGAGTATATAGGCTACATATTTGGTATATTGTAACATTTTGACATTTTTAAACGTTTGCTATTTTTGCACTGCCAAAGAACACTCATCACGATCTCAGCACCATTAACATGCCCATTTTAGCAGAAAGGTGTTAATGATGTTAAAGAGAATCCTAAACTTTGGCCTCACTGCCTCATTGCCCGTTTTCCACTTTGTAGCCTGTGATGTCAAACGCGCTGGATTCATTTTCCGTCTGTGGTAAGGTCACGCCCAATTTCTCTGTGGTCGAACATGCCAAAGGACACTTTTTATTTGCTTTGAACTGATTCAGATACAACACCCTTAACAGATTTCAGAGCCCCTGAGACAGATCATCTCACTCATGACACACACGTTTCATAAATCTTAATGACAGATCAGTGTGTGATCTGTCTGGGTCGGCCAGCAGCACTTCAACAAGTTAAGCCCACCTCTCTCTCTCTCTCTCTCTCTCTCTCTCTCTCTCTCTTTCTCTCTCTCTCTCTCTCTCTCTCCCACACTTCTTGAAACCAGATAGGTCTTTCTTATACCTGTGCAGCCCTTTGATTCTTTCCTGCAGGTCTCAAATACCTTTTGGGAGGACAGTGGAGTGCTCTGCACCTTCCAACAGTAAAATGATTGTGGTGGCCTGTAACTGTATAAGCCATCAATGGCTGACACGCTGAATGCTCAGGGTGCACAGGGGAGTTTGTGCTAAGGAATGAAAAGTGGCTACAGGACAGCAAGAGCAGTCGACACCAGCAAATGTTCTAACAGCTGTACTGAGTACGTTGGTTCAAGACAAAATGGTGAATAGTGTTAGGGATAAATGAAAGGGTTCAGTGTATTACAACCAATAAAAATGTACTGTTTCCCCTTTTGAAAGGAGAGTGGTATATACTGGTATATATTTGCTTTGTACAGTTATCATACACTGAATCTTTCATATGGTTCCACCTCAGCACCCCACTGGGTGATGGGCGCTGGAGGAGGGCCACGCTGTCACTGCTCTCCCGACAGTGACGGAGCAGCTGTCAGTGACTCATTTGAAACTCAATGTCACCTAATTTCCCTTTAATATAAGGGCATTGACACAGGGGATGGAGATCCCAGCAGGGGCCGCTGCATTTGAAAGGTACATGTTGATAGTGTAAAAGATGGATGGCTGAGGAGTGTTTGCTGCAAGCTGTATTGTTCTCCCGACTCCTTTTGAAAACATCACGGTGACATTTATAAGGACCCTCTCTGGGCTTTTACTGTGAGATCCCCTTTGTCTTCTCTGCGCCTCTCTGAACATGCTCACACATGCACACACCCTCCATACCAGCAGTATCTGAATTGCTCAATGCACTGGAATGGACAATGAAGTGACGCTGTAGTTTCCCGTACAGGTGTAACACAGCCGGCTGACGCAACACTAAGGGGTTGGGGGGTGGAGGGTTTTGGACAACCAGTACAGTAATACTTCATTCATTATGTTTTATTTATATATTTTACTTTCAATTATCATACTATATTTGATGATAGTATTAATAGTTTTAATTACGCATTAATATTCGGGGCTATGGCTCACACTTTCTAATATTAACACACACAGTGGACCACTTTTCATGAGTTCATTCAAGTTTTCAGCAGTTTCAAAAATCAAAAACTGAATCTTTATACCCCATGTACAAGTTATTTTTCTTTGTGTATGTGTTTGCATTAGATATACAAATATTATATGTATAAATATCTTCATATGTATAAGTAAAGGTACAAGATGTACAAAAATTTCTCGTGTTATGTGTATATATTTGTATATTTTGTACATATATACAAATAAATATTTATAATTTGTCTTGGTGCGTGTGTCATTCTGTCATCATTTATTGACATGACTGAAATTTGCTGAAATGTAAGATTTTTAGATTAACTTACTTTTCATGTCAGAGGCCATTTGTGCACAATACATACTGTACAACATTTACAAAGAATTTGCACTGATACAGTCTATACTGTATGTAAAGATTAAAACAAGATGGGGCGTGCTCTTACAAGAAAATGATCAACAACAGGGTTGGTGTGATTTGCCAATGATTGTAATATTTAATTTATTAATCAACAACACTTTGAGATTTTTATCAGTTAATAGTTACATTTAACATTGTAGAAGCTAGTTCCTGTTATCCATTACATTATAGCAGCTATACATAGTCTCTGTTTTTCTCTCTCTTGAAGTTAATAAGACAAAAAGATGCAACTTGTCATGTTACTGAGAGACCAGAAATTGTAACGTTCTCCATTGTAAATTCCCACAGCAGAAAATTTATTGAATTAATTTATTTATTAAGTTCTCATACTGGAGACTCTTTCCATACACGTTATATAAACATCTACTAACAGAAACCTTTGACATATCAACAACGTTATACAACGTTTTTTTGTACAAAAACGACACATTTATTATTAGATTTAAATTATGTGGCACGTCCATAGAACAATATAGAACGATAACATATTAGAAAAAGTGAATTAATCTACATCTATAATTTAAATTACAGTCAGAACTACTCTCAGACCTGGTATTATAGAAAATTACAGTGCTTTAGTATAATTGGAAATATACTGTATAACATTCAAATATATTTCTAGATTTATCACACCCCAAGAATGCACCATTCTTGTGCATTTTGTACTTGATTGTACTTGCCAAATATCTGTATATTTGTATATACAAATATGGCCCACTTGCTGTGTTGACACTAGTAAGCTTTCCAGCAGGTGTGATGACAGAGCCCACAATGACCGGTAACCCCAAGGATCAACTCGCAACATTATACACTTCACGGGTCAAAAACATGGTTCTTAGGCATTAGTCATCTTGTATTATTCATCACTGAGGTGTCTTTAGTGGCCTAGAGCCTCCTGTGTGGCCAGCCAGTTTTGCCGGAACATGGAGGTTTGTGGGACAGAGTGTGGGAGAAACGGTTAACTTGTGGAGGGCAAATTGTGCTGCTGACAGAAGCCTGTCCTGAAGGCACTTATCACCTTAAGGGGTCTTAAAGCCAACATGGCCCAGCTATGTTAATGCTTCCCGTTTGATGTGCAGCCAATGAGTGGAGTGTGTTGAACCCAATGTTGTGTTATGCAGCAGGTGGTTTCACATGATTTCATACCACACACACTTAAGCATGCCCGCTACGTATGAGGTGTGAAATTTATTCAATACTGAATCTTATATGGAGGTGATCTTTGCCTGCAGACAAAGTTGCAAACCTATATGCAACCCATGGTAAAATTCAGAAGTTTGCTTTCTTTCGCATTTGCACCTACCTTCAGTGGACTTACATATTTTTCCCTCTGCTTAACACTGATTTGGATTTGGTGGGATTTCTACACCTGATGTTGTACTGCAAATGTACCATTGTGGTGTAAAGTGATAGCATGGCTTCAGATCCAGAACCAAGTACAGAAGTTAATGTTAGCTGCTACAGGACCCATGTTTGAGCCACAAGTCTGTGGTTGTAGTGTTCACTCTGATGACAAGGCCAAAGCTAATGACACAAATGAGGCGGAAGATTGTGGTCAGAGTACCCCAACCCTGCCAAATGAGTGTGGACGAGGCTCAGGATGGCTTAAACAAGACGCTTTAATCATTTAATTGTCCAATGTCCAAAGTTTAACCCAATGTTTGACTAGAGGTTGAGCATTTCTGGCTTCTAATCACATGTTTCCAAACTCCTTTGGCACATAAGCAATAAATCACTGTTGTGTCCAGTTTCTAGCCATCAACAAGAACAAGAGTAATTTTTGCTCCGTTGGCTATCTATAATGGAATCTTGAAGTCCTACAAAATAAGCACAATATAGCCATAATAGTGAGCATGAAACGTGATTCATTTAGTCATCCTTGATGAAGTCTGCGTAGAATGACTGTCTTGTTGAGCTGATTTCTGATTAATAGCAGGACTGGAGCATTGGAGCAACGAATTGTGAGACTGCACTGATCTATTCACTGACCTCGTCTTAGTGTGCTGGCCTGACTCCAGCTGATGACACTAATAATCATTCATCACATGCTCTGAAGCCAGGTTTATAAAGAAATGGTGGGACTTGTTGCTGGAGTAGTGCTAGTCTCTGCTAATGAAGCCCAGGCTATGAGAAATGCACACACACATACACAGAGAATGTTTTACAGTGGGCTAAGTTGGGGCTATGTTTCCATGGGAGGTGTTTTCTCCTATGCTTGAATTAACTTCATTGCTTTTCTGTAAGACTCCAATGATAAGCTTTGGAAGGTTTGGTTTGCAATCACACGGTTCTAATTTTGCTCACTTATCGTTTCTTACCTGACTGTCATATGTTCCAGGAGGCCATAGGATAACGTATGTGAACAAATGGTGAAATGGCAATGAATTCTGTCCAAACACGAACAAAAATATGTAGCTTAAAATAAACGTTTGAACCTAATGAAAAATGTATCACTTGTTGGAGACCTGAACATGCATTTCCATGTGGCTACAGCCTCAGCCGAGAGCCGAGAGCTTTGCCTCCACACTGGCTTGAATGTTGGCTTTGAAGAGGGGATTAGGATTAACATTGAATTCACATTTTAACAAAGACTTGACCTAGAACTCTTGTAGGAGACGTAGCCACTTGTCAAAACCAAAAGAATAGCTAATGTTGTTGCATTAATTCATTGATGAAAAGTATGCTGTGGTCTTTGACTTAATTGAAAAAAGAAGACCTCCAGCCGTCCAAGTTCTCCCACCCCATTCAGTGACAAAAGCTAAAAAGAAAAACTCCTATTTTTTTGGATTTTGGTCTATTATTGTTTCCTTCACTTGTGATGCTCTCAAAGCCCTTCAACTTGAACTCCTCTAAAATCACGTGATATAATGGCATGAATAAGTTACTCACTTTTTTAAATTAATTAGCAAAATTATAATGCTGCAGTGTGGATAAAACTGGTCTAATTCAAATGCAATGAAACAGCTTTGTAATTCGCTTGTGGAGGACACACTGGTGATGATCAGGATGAAAGTCTCAATCCCGTAACCACTTTTGTCATATTACATTGTACTCAGCTACATCAATACAATAAAAATAGGTAAACCAAACCTGTGTCATCATGCCTAAATCCCGGGTTGTGGTTAGGCCCTGGGAGCTGGCAGGATACTTGGACCAGCAGCGAATTGGGGGATGTGGTTAGACTCCCTTTTTGGGCCGTGAATAATGACACAATTGTTTGTCAGTCAGGCTGAGAACAGGTGTTACGGAGCTGCAGACTGTAAAGCTAGAGGCCAGTGGCCTTGCTCTCTGATTTCAGGGGGAAGGGAGTGGGGGGGGACTCGAAGTCCTGTGATACTTTTGACATGCTGGGTGGTAATCCTAGAATACATGTCCAGTATGTCCATTTTCAGCACATGCTAACAGAAAAGCTAGCTGTGTTAAACGATTAATCATAAACGGCTGACCTAACTGATTAATTTAATACAGGAAAACAATGAGGACACCTTATGTTTGAGCACGCATTCTGCCTTGGGAACATTTCAAAGTTTCAAAACCTGTTGCATTTATAGAAAAAAACACGCAGCAGGAGCAGATTTATATGCATCTGTGGAAGCCTGCAGATGATATTTAAGCATAAGTGCTGGAAACCACAGCAATGCTAATGTTTTCCGTCGCTAGCCCTCACCAGATACTTTGTACCCAAAAAACACTTTGTAACTCACTGATCTTTTGTAGGGAGGTTCCTGAATTTGCTGCCAATTAAATGTGTCAGTGTAGTCGTGCTCCAGCCTCAAGGCTCCCAGCATTTCAGGGGAAGGTGGCGTTTTGCTTAGAGCTTTCGCCCACTGTGTGTGACTTAGAGGAGGCAGGGAATCATCGTCAACATCGGCAAAGGTGATGGGGTTAAGTGTTGTTGGTTCACCCCAAAAATAGAGCATGGGAAGGAGGTTTTGTATAATGTGTGACTGCCACTTACTCTCAGGACAATGCTCTGTTTTTTTCTCCACACAACTAAGCAACATGTCTTTTCTCCAAGCAACATGTCTTACCTGTGTACCAAGCCACTTCAGTTTTCGATAAATTTTGTTTATGGTTTTGGACATTTTTCAGCTGAGCCCTTGAGGCCACAAAGTCGGGTCCTCAACTTTTCATGTAAATAGTGTTTGTTTTGGCCATTTCCACATACTTGGTCCTTCCAAAAGCTTTGCAAATGTACATGGCACCACTTTCCATATGATATGTCCTGTAACAATGGCAGCAGTGTTGTATTTAATATCCCCATGCATCATTGCTGGGACCATCTTGTTGGCAATGTCACACTTTTGCTTTTGGAAAAAGAATGAAAACACAAACCAAAACCAGATTTTTTTCCCTTTTGTCAGTGCCATTTTGGACACCTCCCCCACTACTCCACAACAGGACTCACATGCTTGTGCATACACACCACACACACACACAAATCAGGAATGCTTTTCTGAGACAGAAATTAGTTGCCAGGCAAGATGCTGCTGGGTGGTGGGCTAGTTAATGAAAAGCAGAGCTCTGTTCAATGAGCCATATGCTACTAATCCCTTTCTCAAACTCCCAGTGAGGAAGTGCGATGCTGTAATGCTTAGCATGCCCCAATAAAGTCTGGGACATCCTGTTTGAAGACTCTATTCCCATATCATGCTGGCTATGGGGCCGCGTCTTCACCTTTGTAAAAGGGGAACTTCCCTACCTTTAGGAAAAAAAACATTCCATATACCATGCTAAAAGGTTGTTTGCTTTGCAGCTCTAGTGGAACCATTCTATATTCTACACAGAACCCTGCAACAGAGGGTTTCCCTTCCAAGTAGAACCATCCAAAGAACCCTTAAGAAGAGTGCAAGCAGATGCCATCAGCAGTAGTGGTAGTACTGAGGTTATTACAGTCTTTAGAAGCAAGCAATTTTTAGATTGTGAGCGTGATAGTACTGTAAAGCTAAGAGTACAAAAGACTATCCAGACCTTTAAAGGTCCAATTTGGCTCACAGACCTTTTCACTTGTGGTATGTGCAAAATAAAGACTAATGAGCTGGATATCAGCCAAGAGCTACAGACTACCCAGGGGTGTATTACCACAACAACAACAACAACAATGAAAGCTACAATTTTACTGCACGGGTTTGCAGCCTCATATATAATATTGTCAATTTTTATTTATATTCATCTTAAGTAACTTTTAGTCTGCTGAAAATGTTTTCGGTCATATCCATCAGTGTCCCACAACTACGAAACAAATTACTGAGATAGACTGCCTGTTGCATTATGGTACTGAAGATTAAAAACAGTTTTTATAAGAGCTAATCATGATCAGTGGTTCTGCTTCTTATAACAGATGTGATGTTCAGAGTTGCAGGATTATGATACGCCAAAAGTTGATGTAGACATAGAGGTGATATAGAACAAGCAAGCCATGCCACTGGAGATGATAGATAGTGTAATTTGATATCCTGAATTAAAACATAGCACAGAAAAAAACATTCACATCAAACAAAAGCATATACTGACACCACACCTAGGGGGCAAGTTTCAAATTAAAGGACTATTCATTCTTTTTTTTTCTGCCATCTCACAGCCTGATAAATCAAAGGTCCTATGCAGTGAGGCTTTGCAGTGAATACCATGGCATGTAGCATGCACTGCACTGCATGGGAACGATTACAGAGGCCACTGTGGTGCAGTTAGGTGACTTGTGCCCTTGTGGTAAAAGAGCCAAAATGTCCAAATGATTGTCATGCAGAGGGCAGTGGCAGCAAGCAGCCAGGCAGTTGGGTCCGCCCCTTGGAAATGGAATAGGACTCGTGGGACAGGGCTTTCCTTTCGGCCCAACTCCACTCTAGAGGGCCAGGGCCATTAGCCGCCTTAATATTCTGCATTACCTTTCCAGCCATTTGTTGCCCCTTTGTTGTGATACCTACTTAAAATATCAAAGCCTGCGAGAGCCTCAATGAGACATTTGAAAACTGAGAAACGCAGGTTTTATGTGTCAACGCCATGTCCCCTCCCTCTCCCTCTCTCTATCCCCTCTCTTTAGCCAGCCCCATGCAGGTAGCCATGGATCAAAAAGGAATCAAAAGGGAAGGGGGGGGCAAAAAAGTTTGGGTGGGACATCAATGGCTGACATGGTTGAGGCAGAACAAAAAAGAAAAAACTATACAAGAGAAGCTAGGGAAGGAGAGAGGAATCAAAGCTCTCCAGCAGAAGGGAGGCAGTGAGAAATTTTGATACACATAACCTGAATGTGGTCTTTTTTTGTGTGCTCTGGGTTGAGAGAACCGAGTGTGTGTGAGACAGAGAAGACAGACAAAAGGCAACTGGGCAGGTATCATACCCCGGCCCTTGGCTGGGTCAGATTGGCTCCTGGATATGAGCTTACCAAACCAGGTTGACCGTTTGGGTTCTGGTTGCCGGGGGGTCATAGCTGCACTTGGGTAGTCCTGGGGTATTCTCAGTGCCAGGAACATACAGTTTCAATGTGTGTACGAGTCCATTTAGCCTACAAATTAATTTCCCTCCCTGAAGGCAAGCGGAACCCCTTCAGACACCACAACACCAAAGTGAGCAAAAGGAACCCCCCTCTTCAAATCTCTCCCCTCTCCTGCCGGGTACACACAAACAATTCCATCAGGCCAGAAGAGGAAGTGTGTGTATGTAAATGTGTGGACAATATAACAGTACCCACCAACACATCAATATTTAAATATGTGCTGTTCAACAGGCTTTTGTGACAGTCACATGGTGAAATGTTTCGTGCATCTGGTCCCACGTCATTTAGTGACAAAGGACGCTCGGCTGTGCAGATAGTATCATATTCCTGGGAGACGTATGAACTTTGAGGAACCAGTCAGAGTTTGTCCTCTTATCGCCAATCTCTGATCTGTGTTTCCCCACTGATCCTCTCTAGTATCTGACCCAAATCTAGTAACCTTAGCCTTAGTAATATATGGAATGCCACAGGAAAAAATTGTGACTTAGTATCAAACTCTTTTAGCAAGTTTTAGTGACACTAAACTCAGAAAAGCTTAGCTTGTTTTGTAGAAGACCATACTTTAGTGTCTCTTGTCATATATGCCTTTATTATAAGTCATAGTATTACTGCAATACCATCACCTGGCCTTTTGCATTAAAGTCTTATTGATCTATAGTCTCTTGTTGCCTACTGATCCTGGCTTCCTTTATAGTTCTGTTGATTATTGAAGTAAGCTGCTCTTGATGTGGTCATCCCGCCACTGTGAGCATGTGTTCTCTAAAGTCTACAACATGAAACAACAGCAAAAACACAGATATACACTCACCATCCATTTTATCAGGAACACCTGTACATTCATGTAATTATCCAATCAGCCAATAAAGAGGCAGCAGCACAATGCATAGAATCATTCGGATACAGGGTAAGAGCTTCAGTTAATGTTCACATCAAGCATAAGAATGGGGACAATTGTGATCTCAGTGATTTTGACTGTGGCATGTCTGTCAAGTTTTGGTGTACCTGTGCCCACTGAAGCCACAGATTCCTATTCTTGGCTGACAGGAATGGAACCTGATGTTGTAGCCCATCCACTTCCTGGTTCAACATGTTGTGCATTCTGAGATGCTTTTCTGCTCAGCATGGTTGTAAAGAGTGGTTACTGTAGCCTTCCTGTCAGCTTGAACCATTTTTGCTTTTCTCCTTTGACCTCTCTCAACAATAAGGCATTTTCTGCCCACAGAACTGCTGATAATGAGTGTATAAAAGGCCGGTGTAGATGTCCAGATGGCCAATTCTGTTTACTTTTGAAAAACCCCCATCTCAAAAAAAATTTGTCCTATCAAAATATTTATTGGTCAGTGTCCCAAGTGGAGATGCTGTTGCTTATCTTATAGCAAGCCTAATCTCTGTTAAAATAGGAGCATGAATGTGGTAAACCATGTTAACTGTGACCAATGAAGGCAAGGGCCAAAATGGAATAGGTCTTGGCCAGCTATATAATCTAATAAAAGTTGTCCCCACCTTCTCATTCATCTAGAAGTACCCAACCTGTCAACAGTTGCCCTGTGCTGCTCCATGAACCAAACCATATACTCACACCCATGGCATTCTGCCTCCAACATGCCTTAGTTCTCTAGACATAATCATGAGCATAGCTTTGTTTTATCAAAAGTGCAAGGGGCGAGAATGATGCTGGGCCTTGTGATCATTGGCAAGTGTGCTGAAAGTGTTTCTAATAGGTTTTGTTTGTATCAGTCACATCTCAAGGAAAAGGTACACTTCCATTTTAAAATCTTTTAAAATTTAGATTATGTCATTTACATCACCTACATACTGTCTTCACTGTGCTGTAGAATTCTCTAATCTAAAGGTGTGGAATACATTTCTATAAAGGCACAGCCCTGACATTAGTTCCACTTGTAACTCAAATGATAAGTTTATATTAATGTGCTCATTCTAATAAGTTATGATTTCTATAGTAACTGCTTATTCACAGATACTTGGATGGTGGATGCGCCACATAATCCAAGGGTAATAAATGGAATAAAAATATGTGTTGCTATTTAACAAATCAAAACATTCACTCACTGTCCACTTTATTAGGAACACCTGTACACCTGCTTGTTTATGCAGATATCCAATCAGCCAATCATGTGACAGCAGCACAATGCATAAAATCATGCAGATACTGATCAAGAGCTTCAGTTAATGTTCACATCAAACATCGGAATGGGGAAAAAATATGATCTGTGACTTTAACCATGGTATGGTTGTTGGTGCCAGATGGGCTGGTTTAAGTATTTCAGAAATTGCTGATCTCCTGCAATTTTCACACACAACAGTCTCTAGAGTTTAAACAGAATGAAAACTGGACAGTTAAAAAAAATCACCTGGTCTTTTTCCAGTCTTCAACTGTCCAGTTTGGGTGAGTCTGTGCCCATGATAGCCTCAGATTCTTGTTCTTGACTGACAGGAGTGGAACCTGATGTGGTCTTCTGCTGTTGTAGCACATCTACCTCAAGGTTTGATGTGTTGTGCATTCTGAGATGCTTTTCTGCTCACCATGGTTGTAAAGAGTGCTTATTTGAGTTACTATAGACTTCCTGTCAGCTCAGACCAGTCTGGTCTTTCTCCACTGATCTCTTTCATCAACAAGGTGTTTGAGCCTGCAGACCCTCTGCTCACAGGATGTTTTTTGTTTTTTGTACTACTCTGTTTAAACTCTAGAGACTGTTGTGTGTGAAAATACCAGGAGATCATCAGTTTCTGAAATACTCAAACCAGCCCTTCTGGTACCAACAACCATGCCACAGTTAAAATCACAGAAATCACACATTTTTTACTTAATTCTGATGTTTGATGTGAACATTAACTAGGCTCTTGACCTGTATCTATATGATTTTATACACATGATTGGCTGATTAGATGACTGCATGAATGTGCAGGTGTACAGGTGTTCCTAATAAAGTGGATGGTGAGTGTATAATTGTTGAAATCGTGAAGATTTGTGCTAGGACAATTTTTTAAAATATTTTTAATAATTTAATATGTATGGGAAGGAGTCTCCAGTATCAGTGCTTTGTAACTGTCCTCCATGGTAGAGTCTTCAGAACAGAGGAATTTACACTTTGCGGTTTCTCTGTAACATGACAAGCATGTTTTTTTTTTCATCTTTTTAACTTCATGAGAGAGAAAAGAGAGACTGGTGAGGGAAAGATTGTTTATAGCTTCTATAATGTAAGTAATATAATGTAAGTAACGGACATTCCACAACATTAAATGTAACTATAACCAAGTAAAAAGTATGATGTGTTGTTGATTAATAAATTAGAAATTGTAAACATTGGCAAATTTATATGGCATAAGAGGAGGAAGAAGAAAACACTTCAGGATGTGCAGTTATAGCCACATCACACCACACTGCATGTCTAACAGCATGTTTTCAAGCGTTCCTTACATATCAACGAAGTATTATTTTGGATCAGTTCCTTTTATGATCTTATATGAAAGATTTTTAACAGAATTCCCCATTAAAATAGATGGGAACAAAACCAGAAATATCAAAAGTGGAGGGAATAACTCTGGGAATATTTATTTAAAAAAAAAAAAAAAAGAAAAAAAAGCATCTTCAATGTAAGTTCTGAGTGAAAATAATTGAATCACATGAGAAAAATAAAACCACAAGTAACTAAATGTAAAAAACCTACACATAAAAAATGAACGTATGAAAATAAAAGAATTGTGGGGAAAAAATCCCGTGGCAAAAACTGTGTGAAAAATTAACATTACTAACATCATTAGCATTAATAGATGTAAGTTACGAATATGGGCGTAGTGCTTCCAGTGCCTACATGTTACAAAAAATGTATAACTAATGCCCAAATATGAGTATGAATGAAAAATGATGGCTAGTACAACATGACAAGGACAGAAATGTCAAAGAAATTCAGCATATTAGCAAACAGACCACATTAGCTGCTTGGTCAAAGCTAGACTGAACTGTCAGATGCCCCAGACTTATCACCTACAGGTTAAACAAGGTTTTGATGCGCAATGATAACAACCTGTCTTTATTTCTACCGCTACTATACACAAGCATTAAAAACTGTTGTTGTTTTTTTTTTTTTTTTTACAGCTGGGTGTGTCGGTATGAGCAGAAACCAGCCGACTGTTTGAAGTTTTGAACTTTTTTTTCTCTTAGGCTGCGTTGTTTCGTCTCGGTGTGGCGGGAGAGGAGAGACAGCCACTGCAAACAGCAGGTGTGGCTTTTGAACGAAGCCACGACATGGCAGATCTCTTTGGTCTCCATCGTCTGATTCTTGTTTTCATCAAAAGAAGAAAGGCCCTCCTTGCTGTTGTCTTTCATCTCTGGGAGCCAGCCTCTCCTTCATTCTCTACCTTTTGTTTGTTTGTTGTACCTGAGCTGTAGCTTTGTGGCCTCTAGCAGGTGTTACTATTTAGCCCTTTGGTCAGACATAAGCGGTGGTTGAGGATTGGAAAGGATGAAGCTCTTAGCGATAAATACTGACAAGAGTAATGGCATAGGTACCTCATCCTTAAATAAATCAAAATTCAAGATTCATTGTCTTGGAATGACTAACATCTATCCAGGACAGTGTGAATTCAGTGTGAAGGATGGGTTGGTTGGACGTTGTTGTTGGATACACACTTCCATGTGTTTTTATTACTTTGAATGTTCTGTGTGCTGTTGTATCCATTCATTATGACATCAAATTAAATTTCCTGTTTGCTATCAGATCTCTGTGTTCGTGTCAATCAGTGATTACTTTGACACAAAGCAGTAGCTAATCCAGCTCATCCCAATGGAGGATCTAAGGCTAGTTCTGCCTGTGCGTGTGTGTGTGCTCCACCAGAGCAAACACTGCGGCCAGCTTTTTCGTGCACTTCACCCAGTGTTGACCCTGCGGAGAGGATATGCCATTCGCATGCTACAGGAAACACATTCAAGGGGGCAGTTCAGTGTTCATACACTTTTGCTTTTACTATACCGGTCCTACCAGTAAGTTCAGTGTGATATAAGCAAACACTGAGCTCAGCTGCTGATGCACTGAATCAGTCTTTACCTTCTTCTTTACATATCTCTCCATTCCGCTTATGAGTGTTGTCATCTAAATAAGGTGCAATCTGTGTCTGTGTGTGTTTGTGAGTGAGGAAAAGCTTGTCTATCTTGCTCCTCATCTTTGGAACGTTCCAGACACCAATTTTGAAGATCCTTTTCCCCTACCCTAAACAAAATAAATACATGAATAATCACAATTGAAACATGCATTTTTATTTTTCACATGTGATTTTCTCACGTGATTCATTAATTTTCATATTTTAATTTCTCACATTAGGTCAAGTAGTTTTTATTTTTCACATGTGTTTTTCGTACATGATTCATTTATTTATATGTGTTTATTTTTCCACAGGATTTTCTCACGTGATTGTTTTTGTATGTTAATTTTTCACTCGTAGTGCACTTGGTGTGATTTTTTTTCACATAATTATTTTCATACATTTATTTTTCACATATGATTTTCTCACGTGATTCATTTATTTTCATATGTTTATTTTTCACATGTGATTTTCTTATGTGATTCATTTATTTTCATATGTTAATTTTTCACATGTAGGGCATATGGTTTTATTTTCATGTGTTGTTTTTAATTATTCATTTATTTTCTTTTGTTAATTTTGTAATGAAATGTATGTGATTTTTCCATAAGACCAGTTACCTTCTCAGCTCAAGTTCCCTGACCCAGGATGACCAGTGAGGAATCTTTACTGTCCATGTGAAAATCAGCCTTTAGCCTTGTTTAGCCTTTTTTTGGAGCTTAGCCATCTTAAAAGTACAGATTTCTCTCTAGGACTCAATCTAAAAGTCAACTATAGAGTAATGTACACCATCATGGGTGGCGTGTCAACATCACTGATCAGTCTTTCCCAAGAAAAATGTAATAAAACAATCAGATTATCGTCTGTCAGGGTAACTTGTTTGTCCTCTCTCCCTGTGCATACATTGTGCCACCTAGCTCCATTTTGGAACACTACCAGTTGTCCGTGTTCACCAGACTTTGCTCAATAGTTCAATCAACAAGTCTCACTTTAGTTTCCTTGGTTAAACACTTTTGGGGAAACATTCAATATAAGCATTTACCGACACTATTTATGCTTTTAAAAGGAAACCACGTTCCACAACAGTATGTCTAGGGCACGGCTACTGTGTAGTGTTTTCTTTCATGATGCCATGGATTCCTTGGTGGCTGGCACGAAAAGACCGCTGCTAGGCATGCATTTCCAAAGTGTCAACAAGAATGTGGGGGAACGGTGTGGTCAGTGCCCACGTGCGTGCCATGCCCACTGCAGGCGGGCCTATTTATTGTCTTGTTTTTACTTGGCTGTTTTATTGTGGCTTAAACACAGTGTTACTGTTGCAATGAAACTTTGGTGAATACAGCAGAGTGCATGTACAAGATTCAGTGTTGTGGAATGTGTAGGGGCAGACGTCACATCTGCCTAGGAAAGTGCGTGATGGCCCGAATGACGTGAGCGAGAGCCTGTGTCGTACGCAATTAGTAGGCGGTCTGTTTTTAGCGAGAATCTCCAATTACAGTGCCTCTAGGCAAGAATCCTACCTCTCAGGGGAAAGTTTGAAGAATGGAAAAGATGCTCAGGAAGGAGATAACGTCACTGCATGAGGGTTTGGTGGAGGTCAAATCGTGGCGCTGTGTCCTCCATGTTTGCACATCAATAGGATACAACACTTTACTTTAGGTCTATGCACCAGACTAGCAGGGTTGGAAGTCTCTCTGGCAGCCACCAGTCATGTAAATCACAAGGCCTTGAACCAAAGAACCCTCCAAACCACCCCCCAACACACACACATTTAAACCATTCTACCCTTGCCCAGTCAGCTGTTTCTATTGAGACTGTACCAGTTAGCTGGGCTGGGTGGAAGGGTCCAGATGATGCCATTGAATCCAAAGCTTAGACAGTAAACACACTGGGGTCCGTATTTTTGTATTTTTCTCAGACCCTGTGTCTCGTTCTCAGGGCCTCATCGATGTTTGCTGTCTGCATGCTGTTTCTGTGTCATTATTTTGACTCTCCGCGGTTGAACTGGTGGCATGGAAAGCAGCACCCTTTTCCTCACTGGAGTCAAGGGAACAGTGCTGTCCCATGATGAGTCAGTGAGGCCTGCTACTATCGCGGCATCCAAATGTAAACAGGGCATGTCATACACACACACGCACACACACACACACACACACACACACTGTAATTTAGCCAGATTGATCTTTACACTAAATTACGCTATTTTTAACCCACGGAATAACCCACTGCTGAATCACACTTTGTGGCACAGTGGTGCAGTATAGCATTCCCCCTTCGCAGTTCCAGGTTCCTCAGTTCAATCCTGAGTTTGGGTTATTGTCTGTGCAGAGTTTCTGTGCATGTTCTCCCAGTGTCCATGTGGGGTTCTTCCAGGTTCTCCAGTTTCCTCCTGCCTCACAAAAATATGCTTAATAACTGGTTTGAGTACACTAAATTTGCCCTAGGTGTGAGTGAGTGTGTAAATGTGTGTGCATGGTGCCCTGTATTGGACAGACGTTCCATCCAGAGTGTATTCCCACCTCTGATGTTCCTGGGATAGGCTCCAGATCCACCGTAACCCTAAAGATGAATGAATGAAGAGTAATTGTGTAAGTGTTAAAATGATCTACTATGCCATAATATTACATTAAGGGAATGCAATTGGGTCTGTAACTATGTCTGACCCTTTTTTGTCACATTCCCAATCTTTAAGAATTCCTTGCTAAGAGATCTTCGTTTTATGATTATACCACAACGACCAGACGTAATGGAAGTGTCGTGGGTGTTCATCAAAAGACAAAAGCATTCTTTTGCTAAAAAGCCTTTTTTCCCCCCTTCACATTTCAGTCAGAATGCCTCTCGTTTACCTATTTATTTACCCTGCTGAAATCAAAGACATATGGGTCTTTAAAAGCAAGGGGGAAGCAAGGATCTTTGGAGGATCTTTGGATAAATGCCCTCAGATAAGTGGACACAAAGACACAAAAGAACAAAAGCAGCTGAGGCTGGGAGTGCTCCATCACCAAGGGTCACTGTTATCTTATCCAGGAGAAAGAGGAGAAAGACACATTGACACCTCTGCGCGTCACGCTCTTAATTCCTCCATCACTGCACTCCCTCTCTTTTTCTTGCTCTCTTTCTCTATTCCGCTCTCTCCCTCTCTCTCCTCTCTCTCCTCTCTCCCTCTCTCTTTTCATTGAGACAATGATAAGACTGCCGACAGAGGCCTCTGATAAGACATTCATTCCTTCACCAGTGGAAAGTGTTAGCTGTTAACAGGTATTCACATCACTTGACCTTAGTCTGCAAGGCCAGAGGATCTTTCAGCAGGATTATTTATATTCGAGCTGCTTTGCTCTTGCACGGGTTGGTTAAGCATGTTCTTTATTAAGAGGCACACTGTTTTGGCTAATGGGGTCAGTGCTAACGTTATACTGCTTAACCTTAGCAAGTAAGATGCAATGCAGACTAATCGTACTTTACTGCTCTAATTATGGACTTACTCTTTCCTTTCATTTAAAACCAAAGTGCATGTGTTTTACTGACACACTAGGGATACTTTGGGGAATTAACAAGGCGACCATAAGACCTAACCCTAAGCTAATGTGCAAAACAATTTCCCAAGCCTACCAGCTCTTATTTTTCCAAATCCCATTCATCGTCTTCATCAACTTTTGGGTTTCAGGCCAGTTCTGTGAACACAATGCAGCTACTCGCTAGAGCCAAAGAGCGGCCAGTACTGACTTCTCAGATCTGCGCTACGCCACATTTGAGCTGGGCCTCTGCCAAAACCAGAGAGACTACTTGACAATTTGAAAACAGCAGCGTTCTCTGGGCTATTCTCCACAATCTAGAAATGTGCCTGCCAACTGCAGATGCAATTAAAATGAGGGGAAAATCTCCCAAACATAGTTGCGAAATAGTATGAGAGGCTCTTCTATGGAATGCAATTAGTGCGCCGTCATTTTTCCCATGCACCATGTACACCATTTATGACTGTTTTTTTTATGTTGTTGTTGTATGCAAGCAAAAATAATAGTACAATCACTGATACCTGAAAGACCAAAGCCCTCAACTGCAAGACATTTTACAAATAACACCCCATCTGGAAGCAGTGTACAACATGATCTTGTGACTAATGTGACTATTTCTCAACCGATTTGGTATTAAAGAACAAATCCACCCTGAACAACTTGTATATTAATCTTTATAATTATATCTTCAGTGTCCAAGATTTCATTTGTGATGATTTCCTTTTCCACATGTTGGTCTGTTTTCACACTGGTTAACAATTTCCCAAAGTGCCAACTAACAAACCAGCACCAGAATCACTAAGCACATAAAAAATAATTCAGTAGAAACATATTTAATTTGTTTCAAGGTGGAGTTTTCCTTTAAGTGTTAACATTGTAGCTTGCATTTGATGTTAACCAGGCTTCAGGTTGGGGGAAGCACAAAACAACAAGCGATGCCAGCCAGCTGAGCCCTGGAAGGCACACACTGGATTTATAATACAGTGCAGCCAGGCCAGAGCAACAACAGAAAAAAAAAACATTTGGACATGTTCCCGTACTTAAAAACAGATCGAGGCAGGACATGACCCCTGCTTCCCTTGATTAAAGTGTTTGAAGTCGCTGTTCGTCCTGACTAATATCTGATCACATCAGGAGCACATGGCATGATGTCTGGTGCCTGAGGTTTATAAATAAAACTGCCCCAGTCATCATCCTCCCACCAGCATGCCTGTGCCCAAAGAGTCATGGTGGTCTTGCAGTACTTTGCTGTTTTGCTGTTTTTTTTGTTTTTTTTTCAGTTGTCACAGTTTATGCAAGGTGTAACAATAAGGTAGCATGGCTCTTACGGCCAGCATTACTGGATCTCATTCATTCTAAGCACATTATTTTGTGAAAAGGGAGCATCAGTTTTAATTAAATTCAACTTTATTATCATTATATGGAGCATGGCACTCCAGAGAATTTGAATGTAGCTCCTGAGTAGTACAAAAGAACAGTATTCACCCTATTGCCAGGAGATCACAAGTTGCTACAGTCATCCATGGCCAGGAGCCAAGATAGCAAGAAAAGGTTTTTTTTTTTGCTAGGGGTAAGATCTGCCTTTAAAGTATAATTGACAACAATTTGAAATTACAGGTTATGGGATTGGATTGAAAAAAATCAGACTCTAAAGTACAAATTTCAGAAATTCAAATCACAAAAATACAAAGTTTTTGCAAAGATGAAGCATGCAGGATTTGCATAGAGAGGTAGATGCTTTCAGAGTGACATATATAAATATACAAATTCATAATCAAATATTTTTGTCAGCTTCTGACCTCCAGTGCAATAAACAGAGGTGCAAAATAAGAGAAAGAACAGTGTCAATGCAACACTAAAGATAGTGTGAGGCAGTGCTAAACAGTGAACAATATAATACACTGAATTCCTGGAAGTAAGGCAGTAAACATGGTGCAAGAAGACATTATGACAAGCTATAACTATTTTCTACCTCCTCTGGCTGAAAGTGGCTTTTTTTTATCAGGGTTCAGGTTTATAGAGTGGAAATCTGCACTGCTAATTGAGCCCAGCTTTAAATCTGGTGCTCATGATTTAAGCTTATTGACCTCATGTGGATGCGCGTGTGTGTGTGTGTGTCAGTGTGAGGGAGTGGGTGATCCACTGCCTTTGCTGGTGGAGACAGCGCTCCTGCTCTTGTTCCACTAATCGATCAGCAGATCACCGTAACGAGTGGCTCTGAATGGAATGGACAGGCCCACCCCCTCCTCCCCGTGTCATCAGTCTTGTCCTACAAGATGCCTCACACCCAGTGATGGCATGGGAGACTGCCTATGTCAGCCCACAGAAAAAAAAATCTCTCTCTCTCTCTCCGCATCAGTGGGAGAACGGCAAAAAGAGGAGGACAACAAAGTGGCGGATTCTTCACATAGCTTCCTATTTTCATGCACTACTGCCAGCAGAGAAATGAATGTCCCCCTCCTTTGGCACCCAGCCAGATATCTCATTGCCCCTCTAACCTTTTATCTGCATTCAAAGGTAGCCTTATACCTACCATTCATCAAAGGAGTTCAAATGTGACCACCTTGCAACCCAATGCCAGTTTTTTTTTTTTTTTTTTGGTTTTTTGTTTTACTTTCTCACAGGTCAAGAGCACAAAAAAGGATCTACTGCAGAACACCCAGACTTGACGCTAGCTTAAAACCAGTGAGCAAAAAAGAAAAGAACATTCAATTAAATTAGAACAGTAACTGGCATTCGATTAAGTCACAGCTTTAAGCTACTGCTTGGTTAATGAACTCCATACTGTTCTATGCAGAGTTCTGCAGTCACAGTTGTAAGCAGTTCACTGAAACATTTAGCGTAGCTTATAAGATGCTGATCCAGGCTAAGCCCTTCTGCTCATCAGCTGTATGAAGTGCACTTTTGTAGGTTTGGACATTGTCCTGTTACATGACTCTTTTTTATATGGAGCTTTTGAGGTGACATGGTGGTTATTTTTTAATACATTAATATTTTGAGACGACTGCTTAATAGTATCATACAAATTATGTTGAGATACCACAAACTGTGTGACTTCAGGCCACAACTTAATACATTGTGGGAACGTCATAATTAATACAGCTCATTATTTGGCAGGAACAGGCAAAAAGTATATTCGCTTTGAGAATTTGCTGACAGTGATATGGGCTAATTTTATTTATTATTAATTTTAAAATACAATAGCATTTGTAGCATCAATATATTAATCTGTGGCCTCACTATACTGTATGTAAGGAATAAAACGTGCCAGGGCCTGAAAGAAAAAAGTTAACGCTGGCATGGTATAATGCATCCCCTTCATGAAGCAATGTTATTATTTTCCTATAACAGCATGTCTCCAAGTGTTTTATTCCTCTTATACCACAGCAATTTTCCAACACTAACAACTTTTTATTTATTACAGAACAACACATCATACTTTTTATCTTCCATTTATAGTTACATTTAATATTGTGGAACATTCGTGAGTCAAGGTAGTTCTGGATGTTGTAACAGCTTTGAACAGTCGTTTCCTCAACAGCATCTTTTGACACTGGAGACTCCTTCCATAAATGTTAAATAAATGTCCCTTCATGGAAAACACCATATAAACTATTAGATGTTCTTCTTTGTTGAATAACAACATCTATGTTTAGTTTACCTGGAGCATCTGTCGTGCAAGTCCTTCTGAATTAGCTGATACTACAGAAACGATAACATACTGTATTACAACAACCACAGCTGGAAATACTGTCAGAGCTGCTGTTATAGAAAATGAATCAACACCTTCTAACCAATCAGAATCGAGAATTCAAGAGCGCTGCGGTATAACAAAATAGCTTATCTTTTAATTTTAATAATGTACTAGTTACAGTAGAAATAAATACTTATTGTGTCTATTATGTTTTATACATGGACATTCACAGCAAGGGTTTGTAAAAGTGTGAAAAAATAACCGAAATGTTGTCAGATATTGGGTGGAAGCTATGCGTTCTTTAGTCAGTTTGTAGCTGAATAAATCACAGAGTTTGGGTGGAGGGATTAAGATGAGTAACTGCTTCCAGGCTTTGAAGCAGCTGAGCTGCAGAAAATACCAACAGGCAATCAAAATGGTCAGACTATTACGCCACACGGGTTTTCTTATTTGGAAAACATGTTGATTATATTCTTGATGAGTTTGTTGGTGTTCGGGTAGTTCGGCCAGAGTGTTAATGAAGCGAGCAAAGTGGTGAAACAAGGAAGGATGTAGCAGTTGATCAGCTGGCCTGATAACACGTGTGTGTGTTTAGCGTGCACTCAGGACACTTTGATGTAAACAGCCACCAGTTCACCCCTATAGGCACGAGCTGGGTCATTTCATGTTGAGTGCACTCGGCCACTTGTTGCTCAGGGGCATTGTCAAACATTTCTGCATACTGTTTAAGGAAGCTGAAACATAGAGGTGCACATGTGGGAATTGATTTGTTGGACTCTTTTAGTTCAGACTCTTTACGTTCTTTGAGAGGACAATAGGTGGTAATTAATAATGCTGGTAGTCTGAGTTTCCTGTCATGTCGGAACACAGGTAGCCTTTATTTAAAGGTCAGCGACCTCTCTGTCTAATCTGGAGGTGAACTTGTATATCATGGAGCATCATGTTACATAATGCACATGATGGTGCTTTAAAGATAAATGAATCAGATAACCTTTATTTGTAACCTTATTTTTATGTGTGAAGAATTTTATGTATGAAGATCTTCTAGACACAAGCAAAAGGAAGCTTGTCCAAAAAAGTACAAAAAGAAGCCATTTGGGATTGTGTGTATGCCTGTATGTGTTTGCATTATTGTCAAGCCAAGCTTTATACATAGTTTTTCATTGATGGGACATGCATTTATAGGAAAATAATCAATGGCGGGGTGGTGTAATTGGCCCAATGCAAACTTGCAATGCAAGTTGCTCATTTTCCAATAACCGCATGTCCAGAAGTGTTTTATTCCTTTTATACCACAGGGATTTGCCAAAAAATACAACTTTTACTTAAATAATGAATAGCATATTGTACCTTTTTTACCACTTATGTGTAATGTTAGTTTGCTCCTGTTATCACTTATATTATAGCAACAATATAAAAAATCATTTCTTTACCAATCTGCATCTCTTGAAGTAAGAGATTATAAATAAGACAAAAAACACAGCTTGTCATGTTAAAATTTTATGTCATGTTACCAAGAAACAGGAAAGTGTAAACTCCTCTGTAATGACGACTTTCCCATAGTGAAAAAATAAATTGGCAGGCTGTTAACTGGCTGTTACAAAGAGCTGACACTGGAGACTCCTTCAGTGTAAATGCTTGCAGAAAGCTTCACCATGTCAAAGATTATATGATTTTCTGTGTTAAATAACAACCCATCTTCTTCATCCATTTTTATGGTGGAAGGATCTACCATACAAGTCCCTGTGAATGAGCCGTTTCCATAGAAGCAATAACATATCAGAAAGAGCACATTAATATAATCCTGTGTCAGAGCACATCTTCTAACCAATCAGATCTGAGAATTCAACATTATGAAAACATTGTTGTTAACATTCTTACCATATAACTAAAACTGAATGTTGTTTATAAAACTTATATATAAAGTTTCCAGAAAAAACATTATCAGATGAAATTATTATTTAGGTACTTGCTGAAATGAGTATTAATTGAGAACTCGGCAAGAAAACCACTGCAAATTGTTGCGTAATCTGAAGTTAACTTGCTCATGTCAGCTAAGGGCAGCTTTCAGTCTTTTTGCCAGCGTAACAGCAGGGCTAATCCCACAGCCATTATTATGCATACTGATCATCTCTCCCTGCCAGTCATCCATCATGAAGGATAGAGAGAGGCAGAGAGACGAGGAAGGGCTGCACTGACAGACGGCAGAGGAGCTCATCCCTCAGTGGATGCAGCTGGTAATGAGGTGGCAAATTTGTGTTCTAAAGCCAGGCGGAGAGGAATCCCACTGAGACCCCCACTCACACATCCATGGCGTTAAAGACACAGGCTGGCCTGAGGGCCAAGCTTGAGCCAGCCTCTCAGTCCCTCCCTCTGGAGAACAACAGCCCTGTATCCTTTTTATTGATCATTCTGGAAAGCTTTACACTGACCTGCCACTTCCTCTGAGGTTCTGAGAGATTGTTGTTCATCCTTTAGGAGACGAATTTGTGCATAACACACAACTGGAAACACTGATCCAAATTCCTTACATGGCTTCCACGAAGATTTCTGTGAAGAGTGATTTTGAAAGAACTATGATTATTTATGGTGTGCTAGAACCAATTATTTTCATCTTTTTTAAAATTCCAGACAGCTCTGGAGTCAGAATTCTGTAAAATCCTGTTCACTGGTACTAATGGCAATTTAATGGCATGTAAGCAAACAAATGTTTTACTTTATACCACCACACTGATAAATTCTCATATTTCACACCTGGTGTTGTTTAATTTTCTATAAGACCTGCTCTGACAATAGTTCCAGCTGTAAATCAAATCACAGGTTTATATTAATACGCTCGTTCTAACGTGTTATTTTTTCTACAGTAACCACTCCTTCACTTGTATGTCAGATGTTCCACTTAATCCAAAGGCTAATAATAAACTGGATAAAAACAAAACACAAAAAGAAATATTGATATGATGAAGTTTTTTGTAAGGAGACGCTTATTTAAGAAGTCTCCAATGTCAGCGCGTTGTAACAGTTTGTAAGTTTTCCATCACGGGTAAGTCTTCAGGACAGAAGGCTTTGGACTTTGTAGTTTCTCAGTAACATGACAAGCTACAATTTTTGTCTTTTTAATTTGAAGAGAGAGCAGAAAACAGCTGGTGGCTGGTGACGGAAGGACAGGATAACAGGAACTTGTTTTGCGGACATTCTACAACATTAAGCACAGGTATAAATGAATAAAAAGCATTAAATGTTGTTCATTAATAAATTAGAAATAGTAATCTTTGGCATGTTGATACAAAATAAGATGAATAACACTTCAGAACATGCTATTACTGGAAAATACTGATCTTCTGGGTGGTACCAGTAACTCTTCATTACACCACCTGTTGTCGTTGATTATTTTCCTATAACAGCACACCCCCAAGTGTTTTATTCCTTACTTACCCATCAAAGTAAGAAAGATAGGAAAAAGCCATCAGTACAGCTGTTTTGACAAACCGACAGTTTCAAGCATGTTTTAAAAACACTTAGTAAGTTAGTGCTAACCTTGAAATTCAAGCAACGTGTGCTTTAGCCAGATCCCACATGATCATGAAAAGCATTTTAATCTGCCCAAACTGTTTGATTTTCATGTTCCACCCGCCATCCCTTTAGACAGTCAATCACTGGCAATTGCATTGTACATGAACAATAAACAAGTCAGCCTTGCAATTAACACAAAGGCTTGTTAGAGAATACACACATTTAGCAGCTAAGACATACCCGGGGGGTTTATGAGTTTTGTGTATTGTAAGTTCTCCAAAAAATCACTCTAACCTTTCATTATGTGATTAAGAGGCTTGACTTGATCCCTCTTCAATTGAGTTGTCTCATTCATTCTGGGGCTCCACATTGGAATCGTTGGAATTGGAAGTGTGATTTAACAGGGTTTAGCAAGGTCACAATCTAATGTGTTTTTTACTTATTCTACAGAGATTTGGTATACAAGGGCACACACATTGTATTGGTTAGGACCAGTGCATGAATTTCTGGTAATGGATTGGATGATTACATGAGAGAAATACTTCTATCATTAATCCCTTTTCTTGTAAGTTGAATAATAGCATGCTCATAATCATGCACAGGCATCAGATACTTTACGAGGGAGAGAGAATAGACATGGTGACATGAGTTACTGTTAAAGTATGCCCATTAGAGCTGGGCAAGGAACACAGAGGCATTCCACATGGGTGGCAAGGAAGAAATGTATACCAGCACAATTTTCCAGATATGGGAGCGTATATTGTACTTGCAAGACTTAATATGTGTGAGTGTTTGTGAAAAAGAAAGAGAGAGAAGTTCACAGTGAACTGTAGAGAGGAAGAGAGGAAGACAGAGAGCACACGTGTGCGTTGAGACAGAGGCTCGAGGTGGGCGACTCCTGGCTCTTGGTATTAAAAAACGTTGTCATTAAGAATAAACACCCTGTCTGGGCCTGATTGAATGTATGAGGCTTCAAACGGGACTCCCTAATTGTTATTATCGCTCAATGGGGCCACTAGAGCACGAAAAAAATCAAAGCGGTCAGGCGGTGGTGGAATGCAAGGTGCCCGCATAAATGGGAGATCGGCCTAGCGTCTGAGGAGATGGGTGCAAAGGGGGCACCCTATGATGTCACTCGGCCCCCAGTGAGCTTTCTCATGGGAAAAGTAACACTCCTGCTTCGCTCGCCATAAAAGAGGAAAAGGAGCCATAACAGTAACAAGCGCAACCAGCGTGGCCGTTTGATGTGCCCACGTTATCTGTCTCCTTGGCTTTTTTGTATTCCATTCAGAGCATAAATGTGATCATTGAAGTGGGCCGCTCCGTCCTTGCTGAGCACAAAAGTCTCTCGCTAATTGCTGCCACATCAAATAAGCAGGAGCAACTCCGAATGGAAGCCTTCTAACTGCTGAAAAAAATGGACCATTACTTAAAGCTGGTTAGAGAGGCTTTTTTTTGTGATTTCCCATCTAAGATTAGGTTGGTGGTTTTGGGGAGGTGGTGGTGGGGCAGCAGAAGGGTAGGGGGCGGTTATCTCACAGGAAAGACCTCTTCACAGATTAGTTCTGCATCGGCAGCCATTTGCTATTTGATTCGGCAGCGACCAATCCAGTAGCTGCCCCCTCATTGTCTTCTTGCGACGAGCAGGAACAGTGGCCAGCAAGCAGGAAACAAAAGCTAGCACCGACAGAACCCAGTGTGTGTTTTCAAAGTGTAACTCTTCTCCTTGCCGTCACGGCCCAGTGATATGAGTGTTTCGGGGCCCTGAGCCACACCACACAGAGCGAGAAAAAGCTGTCAATTCATGGGCCCTTTCAAAGGCACATCACTTTTGTACAAACAGGGCCTGAAAGTCACAGTCCATATACTCCTCAAAGCATACTCCCAGTTAAATAGCCATTGACTAGCATTGGATCAAATGTGATTTGTTTGGACCCCCCCCAATCCACCCCCAGCCTTCTTTTTGACCCTCGGCATTCTTGTTTCCCAATTGTGTCGTCTTTGTTGAGCGCAGAGGTTCTGTTGAAAAGGGGGGGATTGACGGGGGAAGGGGGGAAAGGGCCTGCTCTTGGGCCAGGGACAGGCTTGTGAACTGTTCTTTGGGTCACTCATTGGATCTTGTCAAGGTCACGACCTGACGGAGCCCATCAGTGGTCATACAGAGAATGGTGGCACCTTTATCCATGTTACAGGGTAAGACTTGCCATTACTTTGACAGCAGGAAGGGAAACAAATCTGACGTATACAATCCAGTTCATCATGGCCTCATGGCGGTGACCCATGCTCCAACGTCACTCACAGGTAAGTAAGTTGTTGGATGGTGGGGGGAAAAGGTTGGACTTAGGGGTATTACCATAAATTACTTAAAGACACTTCCACTCAGCATGTCCATGATGACACTTGGGGAAAGAAAATTAGGCTCCACCAATACAGAATGTCTTCAATAACTATGTCTAACCACAAATAACATGTGTCCTCATGGAGAGAGACAGAAAACAGCGCCACTGGTTGTTACAGAGATCTGAGGGCCGGCATCCACTATTCAGGCATGGTGATAAACCGCCAGATTCAGCTGGTTTGGGTGGAGGGGTGTGCGGGGAGGGAGGATGTCATTTTTTCCCCAATGAAATGCCACCCTAAGTATAAGTACTGTAAATATTCAGCTGATGCCTTCCCATGGTAAAAATTTCTGACTGCCATTACAACCAATATTTCAACTAAAAGTGTTTTTACTGAATAATTAAGGGTTCTTAGCTTAATTAAGGGGAACCCTTTCTGATAAGGAAACACTCCGTTGTAGGGTTCTACTTAGAACCTCTTTGGAGTGTGGCAAAGACATCAAAATTCTCTAATTTCAAATGCCTTTCTGGTTTTTAATGCCCCAGGTAGTGGGTAGTAGGGTAGTTGAGCTCAAATCCCAGTGCTGCCCAAGCTGCCACTGTCGTGTCTTTAAGCAAGACCCTTAAACCCTCAACTCCTCAGATGTCTCAGTTGTAAGCTACTTTGCATAAAAATGTCTGCTACATGAATAAAATGTAAATGCTAAAACTGGACCAGCCTCTTTGGGCCAGAGAGGCCCATCAGGTCAATCTTGCTTGCAACTGCTCACTCAGTCCTCATAATCCTGCAAACCTGGGCAGTGTGTGACAAGGCAGGCCCAAAAGCATGCAGGCAGGCCCCTCACGGCTAAAAATATGCCATGGAGGGCTCGAAGGCCCTGTCAGAATGGCACGAAGCTTGCCTGTGCAAGGCTGACAGCTCTAAAAATAATTATTATTTTAGCACTGAGAAGACTGAAGTTATCTTTGCTTATGCTTGCCATGACCTTGGGCTCAAATGAGTTCAGACCATTTAACCACAAGTACTTGTGATATGATGAGGTTTAATCATGCAGGCCAAGTAGAACTAAACCAGAGAAGCCAGATGGGCGTTTCTGTCATTATTCATCCATGTCACCTGTTTTCTACTACACTTCAAGAAGGACATGGAGTCCCTCACTCTCGTGCACTCAATAAGACGCAGCGTGTCTCCAGAGTTCCCGATCAGGATTAGAAGTGATAATCTCTTTGTTTAAAGCAGGCTTTGTCATCTGATTTGGGACTTTGTGAGGACAAAAAGCGAAGAGGGTTGTCAGGATGAGGAGAGTGGCCTTTTGTCACAGTAATGGGAAAATCCGGATTTACCCTTCGCTGTAAAAATGTTTACTCAGTGCTGTAAAGAGTGAATCCCTGTGTTTGTGCCTATTGAGTGCAGAGCACACAGAAGTAGGACAGTGGCTTATAGACACCACTGCTGAAGGGTTCAAATCTTTTTTAATCAATCATAGATATGACATCTTTGAGAACACTAATTTTCGATCATTTTTGCAATTCTCCATAAGATATCTCATTACATGACACCTGTCATCATTCTTCAGACCTCATACAAAGGTTTGTATAAAATGGCGGATTAGTTATATTTGTTGTTGCACAAAAGAAAATATAACAAGCAACTGTGCTCCCCTGCAGACCATAAGTATTATATCCACCAAAGAAAGAGGGTCTGACCTCAATTTAAAGACTTTTGGAGGTATTACCTGGGAAAGCAGTGGAGGGTTTGTTGGACAAGACCACCATGCAGCATATCGGCCCCCAGCAGTCTGCTAGAACTATTGGAAAGGGGTAGGGGGCCATATTCTCCTCCAGCTTGGGAGTTAGTGCTCAGCCACCAGGAGGGAGGCCAGGCCACAGAGGGGAAAAACTATCACAAATCCCCTAACACTAGCCCTCACAGCTGGCTAAAAGTGCAGAGACAGTGGCTGAAAAGCAAGCTGCAGCCAGTCTGCAACAACTCCCCCGATCACTCAGTCTCCCTCCCAAGCCCCATTCAGAGAGAGAGAGAGAGAGAGAGAGAGAGAGAGAGAGAGAGAAAGAAACAGAGCGAGAAGAAAGGCTGAATGAGGAAAGAAAGAAGTTGTTATGGGTCAGCTAATGCATGGTAACTCTGATAACAATTATCGAATAACATTCTTGAAAACATTTGAAAATTTATTCTATTTTTGTCAGGTCTGGGTCTCTAGCAACAACAAGCTTTTATCAGCTTATCTCCCAAAAAAACAGACGTTTGACTTGGTTACATGCCATGATGTCAATATAAACTAGGGTTGTCAAAATGTAGCATTGCGCTCATCTATCAGACACCAATGAGTGCCTTGTAAAAGTATTGCTGTACATGAGAAAAACTGTCAACCAGAAGAGATTATCAAATACTATTTCTAGAGTTAGAGAGAAAAATGTTGCATAAAACGGAGACTTATCTTTTATTATTATTACTTGGTTATGGCAAGCAATTTCTCTATCAGAAAGCATCTTTTCATGGTTGACCTGCTGATGATTATGTTACAGCATCCAGCAGCCGGTGACACAAAAAGAGTTTGAAAATGGCGGGAGGGGGGCATAACAATAGGAGTATACACTATGTAGCCAAAAGTTTGTGGACACCTGACCATCACACCCATATGTGGACCTTTCACAAACTGTTTCCACAAAGTCGGAAGCATACAATTGTACAGGATGTCTTTGTATGCTGTAGCATTTTCCTTTCACTGGAACTAAGTGGCCCAAACCTGTTCCAGCATGACAGTACCCCTGTGCACAAAGCGAGCTTCATGAAGACATGGTTTGCCAAGTTTGGTGTGGAAGAACCCGAGTGGTCTGCACAGAGCCCTGACCTGGCCTTTGGGATGAAATGGAACACAGACTGTACCCCAGGTCTTTTCACTTGACATCAGCACCTGAGCTCACTAATGCTCTTGTGGCAGAATGGACAAATCCCCACAGCCACGCTTCAAAATCTAGTGGTCTTCCCAGAAGAGTGAAGATTATTATAACAGCAAAGGGGGACTAAATCTATAAAGGGATATTCAGTTCAGGTGTCCACATACTGTAAGCCATGTAGTGTAGGTCATAGGTTTGCACTTACTAACCAGTATCATTCCAGATGACACCTGGTTGGGGATATTGCAAGAAAGATTTAGTAATTTAGTCACTGGTGGCTCGTCCATAGGGGTAGCTGGAGTAGAGCCCCACCAAATATATATTAGCTGTGCAACAAATGTTAATCTTCATTCACAACTCTATAGATTTTAATTTTGGTTGAAATACTAATTAACTCTTTTGAGTGACCAATGATTTAAAAAATGCTGCTATTTGGCAGATATAAGCTGGAGTTACATTGAGTTGGTCCCCTTTCTAGATGTTGCACAATCATGGGGCAATATGTTCACTGCCCCATTGAGTGCTATAGAATTATTATTGCACCTAGTGGTCAAAAACTGGGAACTGCAACAGGTGCTAATAGATGCTTATTGGGGCAGGAATCACGCTGCCCTATGCTTGGGGGAGAAGCAGCGGACAGGCCAGTTAATTGCAAGGTCGTGGTTTTTATACCAAATTGGGCTAGTTTAAAAATAATCCACCAAGATCGTCTTCATTTATAGCATTTATATCTAATAAGTTTCCACAGACAAAGTGTAAGTGTAGACAGTGTGTCTGTAACATACAGAACCATTTATACAATATTGTAAGATATAGGCAAACATTGCGAGAAGGAACGGGGGATTACAGAGTGAATAATGGTGGTACATGTCTGTACATCAGAATTGCGTGAGCACCATGGTGACCTTGTTTCCCACGCAAATGTTGAGAAAAAGAAAAAAAATGTGTTTCTCTTTTCTAATGCCTGAATTTTTTCAGGTCTATTGTGTGGTTTTTGAGATGTAGTTGGGCTGGAAATTTGCTCAAACCTGGCAAACACACCTGCTGTATCGAACACAGTTTAACAAAGGTACGTCTAACACCACTCAAACTGCGCTGCTGACTTTATGCTGTATTACTGTTTATAGTCAAATTTCAACTGCATATTACAAGGTTATTCTAAAAATTCCATTGATAGTAGACTATAGAGTAAGTCAAATGTAACAGCCTCTCTAATTAATTTTGTTTGATGCTATGTTGTTATTAATGTTGTCCTGCCACACCAAAATCTATGGTCATGAGATGCTGCTGGAGTCAATGTAAACTTACAATGCTCGAGAGATTTTTTTAGATAAGGTGGGGAGGTGGGTACATAAGGGTTCTCAAAGGCATGCTAAGGGTTAAAGGTTCCCTTGGAGGACATCTAAGCTGAAGGATTTCTCAGTGTCAATAATTTGTCTAGAATAACTGCCTTGAACGGCTTGCCTTTTAAAAAAGGGGGGGAGAAAACCCTTGGGCCAAACCCACATTGCTGTAGGTCTATGGCGAAGTAGCACTCGAGTGTGCTCAAAGAGCTCTTGCTGTCAGAATGGAATTTGGAGTGACCACAAAACAGTTGTCCAGCTCATGAATGTCTGTCCTGCTTGGTATAGATGGAGCTATGTTCATAGGTTTCATCTATCTTTATTATATTTCCAAAGCTCTCAGACAGGTCCACTTTGGAATGAATGTTGCACACATTTGTTTCGATCGTCCGTCCACATCCACAGGGTCTCAGCTTGAATCATTTTTGTATTGTTATATGCCAAAATAAATGTCCACCACAGATGTTCATATAATTACAATTAACAAACTTCTTAATTAATTTGAAAATTATTCTAAAGTTACACAGTCTCTACACATTCACACTAAATGTAAAAATGCATACAGACTTTGCTTTACCAATAAAAGTTAAAGAGCATTCATATAAACAAGATCAAGTGCACTTGATCAACCTGTATAGTGCATAATTTATGCCTCCATCATTTGTTTTCATAGTGGCGTTGCTCATAATGTCGAGTTGTCTACTCTTTTTTGGGCAGTTCAATAAAATCATGCATGCACTTTTATACATTAATGTACAAAAAATATGCTAATAAACTACACTCTTTCCCACTGGTCTCAGGTCCAGTGAGTTCCTTCTATATCTCACTATCCTAATGACTAACTAGCTCATACCAAGCATTTAGACTGCAGTTCATGCTGACATCTAGTGGTTCATGAAGTCACCAGTTGCTTGTACTTCACAAAATTCTGAAATTAAGAGTTAAGAATAGAAAAATAAAAGTACTTTCCATTTTCTAAGACATGGCATAAGCTGGACACAAGCTAGATGTTCATAGGAAGTCATGAAACACATCCACTTGAGTTAGTTCTCATTTAATATGTTCGACCAATAAGTTATTTATATTTATATCATATTGCTGTTGAAATTTTTAATCTGACTGATCAGAAAGTGTTATTAATTATTTATATCAGCAGCTCTGACAGTATTTTCAGCAGCAGGGCAAATCACAGATTTATATTAATGCGTTTGTTCTATTTAACATTTATGGAAGGAGTCCCCAGTGTCAAAGCTCTGTAAAATTCAATTTAATTTTAAATTTTAAATTCAGTTTTATTTGTATGGTGCTTTTAACAATGGACATTGTCATAAAGCAGCTTTACAGAAATATATAAATTCCAGTTATAAGTTTAAGATTTATAAATGTATAAAATTCAGTAAATTTTCCCCCACAGGAAAGTCTTCAAGACAGAGGACTTTGTGCTTTCCGGGTTTCTGGGTAACACGACAAGCAGTGTTTTCCTGTCTTATTAACTTCAGGAGGGTGAGGAAAGAGAGCCTTGTCAAGGGGGGAAGGACTGTTTATATCTGCTATAATGTAAGTGATAACAGGAACTAACTTGTCTCAGATGTTCCACAACATGAAATGTAACTATAATTGGTCAAAGGTAAAAAGTTCATCTTCATTTATTCATCCTTAGTAACTGGTTTATCCTGGATCCAAAGCCAATCACGGGAACACTGGGCATCAGGTAGGAATACACTCTGTACATCATTCAATAATATGTCTTTCATTAAATAATATGTTATTGTAATCAGTGGCAAATTGCTGTGGCATTAGAGGAACAAAACACTTTCTGCACATGCTGTTGTTGGAAAATAATGAACTTCAGAGTGGTAACTTCGCTTTGCATGGGGCTGCATCACACAACCATGTCGTTGATTATTTTCCTATAGTAGCAAGTCTTGTTGTGTTTTATTCTTTACTCAGACCATAGAATTATACATTAAGAACAATATACAAGGGACAAGGGTCAGACATCTTATTAACTTTGAAGTAATGCAAATTTAGTGTCAAATTTTAAACATATTAAATGCCAAATTACTCATTTTTTCAGTTTCAGATTTAAAAAAAACACATATCAACAACAATTAGGGGATAATGCTCACAATTAAATCTGCGCAGTTGTGCTTCCTCAACATTATTTGGTCTTTAAGTCAATATTTCCATGTTGTGATTGCAATGACTTTTGAACTTGACAACCTTGCTGCAGCCATGTGCCAGTGTTAGCTCAGCTGCTCAAAACGTGGAGAACGAATCCCCAACGTGACAATGCTGAACATGCCCAGTGTCACCACATGTTGTTTTGAAACAGTTATAAAAATCTGTATGATCAGGTGGAGACTTGCAAAGCTGGACTTTGTAAACAGCAAACTGAGGGGGTGGTGGTTGTTCTTTGCCAGTGGACAAAGAGAATGTGTTGGACACTATGTTGATAGGAGTCTGCAGCTCGAAGGAGTGCTAGTGTGTCTATGAAGTTCTTCTATGGTTGAGCCCTCGAGCTCAAAAAGAGGCACCATATAAGTAAATGACTGAGCCTTCCTTAAGTGTTTTTAACGAGGAGTATACGAGACCTACAAAGTACAGACATGTACTTTAAATGATAAACATATGAAAAATAAAAATGCATGAAAAACTTGCACACTACAGCTCTGCAGCTGCATTAGTGCAAGGGTGGAAAAAGTATTGAAAAATTATACTTAAGTGAAAGTATAAAAGCATCAAAATCTAACTCAATTTTCCTAAAGTGGAAGTATCCAAACAAAAATATACTCAGGTGAAAAGTTGCTACATTTAAACATTAATATTAAAAATTTAAAAAGTAAATGCTTTTAACTGATGAACCTAAGTAGGTCTCAGCCAATTATGAACTGGCATGATTCTTGATTTTTTTTTTTTTTTTTACATTGATTCATTTTCTACATCACTGATTATACATTGATTATAGCTGTAAAGTGAAATGTAAATAAAAGACAAATAAATCAAATGCAAATAAAATGCATGGGAGCCCATTCAGTTGACATATAGTGTACAGTCACTGGCTAGAGAAGAGAAGAAGAGACCTTTGAGATTTGTACTAAGTAATTTGAAGGTCTAAATAAAAATGCAAGGAGTAAAAAGTAAGTTTTTGTTCTTGTAAAAGTATTCAGTAAAAGTAAAAGTATTCAGCATCAATTATAGGCAAGTAAAGTATAAACATACCAAAATAATATAGTAACAAAGTACTATTACTCAGGTGTTTTCCACCCCTAACTGCAGGCCGCTATTAGATAAAGTTTTATCTTCAGTGGACATTTTATAATCAAAGACACACCTGAAAACACTCAAAAGTCCATCAAAGATGTGTATCTTTTATCTTCTTATATATGTATTGAAACATTTAACACCAATGTCTTTGCTATTTAGGTAACATTCCATACTAATGCAATGCAATGACTGATAAAATTCTTGGAAAGAGTCAGTATGAAAATATTGATGTTCTGTTCAGTGACATCGGCATTGATTTTGTGTTCTGATTCAGGTGGACCTGAGAAGCTGAGGCCATCATGGTAAAGTCAGAGACCTGGCTTTTCTCCTGCACACACAGCTGTACAAATGGGACTTGCACCTGAGCAAAGTGAGTGCTGATTACAGACCAATAAACATGACAGTTCACATCAACATCCCGAGTGTTTACATCAATGTAGCATGTGATGTGTTACCCAAAGTGCTCCTAACCTATTATTTTAGTATATTTTTTTATATACTCACTCATATAATCTCAGTATATATAAGAATACATACAGAATTCCATGCTCTATGTTCACTTATTTATTATGGAGCTTAGGCACTATCTAGGAAAACACCTCACTTTCTCTGTACTGACTTTGCATTCATTGCCTTTTAGTATTACTTCTTGTTTTTCTTTTTATTTATTGCATTTTTATTTATGCACTCTGTCACTTGTCTTATACACTTGTCTTTATTAGGAATCCTTGCTAGATGTTGCGCCTTCAGTTGCTCTGGATAAGACTGTCTGCTGAATGACTAAATGTGAATGTAAATGTACCTTGTAGCTACACTCTTTGGCCATTTCATCAAGTAAACCTACCATATACGTGCACATTGTATATATACAGTTAGGGTCTGTGGCCCATCTGTCAGCCCCATCTACTAAAATCATGCAGATACAGGTCAAGAGCTTCAGTTAATGTTCATATCAAATATCAGAATGGAGGAAAATGTGATCTTAGTGATCTTTGATTGTTGCATGTTTGTTGGATGCAGACAGGCTGGTTTGAGTATTTCAGAAATTGATGATTTGGAAATTTCAAGCACAACAGCCTCTTGAGTTTACACAGAATTGTTTAAAAAAAAAAAAAAACATCCAGTGAGTGGCAGCTTTTAGGGTGAAAACGCCTTGTTAGAAAACACCCAGAAGGCATACAGTAACTAAAATACCACTCTTTACAATTGTGGTGAGCAGAAAAGCATCTAAGAACACACCAGATGTTGAATCTTGAGGTTACAACAGCAGAAGATCCCATCAGGTTCCACTCTTGAGGCCAAAGTGGGCACAGGTTCACCTAAACCACCAGAGCAGGCAACATTTTTTCCAGTTCTTTGAGATTTTATGCATATCATTATGCTGCCACATGATTGTCTAATTGCATGAATGTATAGGTGCCCATAAAGTGGATGGTAAGCGTATTACTCTGGGCGTATTACTCTGGATGTATTATTCATGCCTTACAAGTAATGATTCACCTAAATTATAGTTGCTCCAACTAGTCACATAAGTACAGTTTTAGAAATGTCAGCAATTCTGCTGTCAGTGACCTATGTACAGACAGGTCATTGGAGCTTAAAGAGAAGTTTGTACCTTAAGGCTGTTGTCACGAGCCATTACATTCAGGTCACAGTGGAGGACACTTTAAACCTTAACCTTTCCATGATTTGGAAGAAACTCTGTAGTCCTTGTTTTAAGGCTAATCTCAGAAGTGACTAAGAGTGTGCACCCTGGCGAGACCATACAGGACCCCTGCCATCTATGACACCTGTGAAACTCCTGCTGAGAGAAACATGATGTATGGCTTCCCTCAGGAGAAAACCAATCCAGTCCACCAACATCTATAAATGGGTCGTGACAAAACTTATACATTCCTCTGGCTTTAGGAAGGATGGGCTGAGGAATACCCTGATGTGCATAAGGGAATGTCACCAAAGTTTCTTCAATATTCTGTACAACACTTTTTATTTATTTATTTAGTAACAAACTCCTAAGCTTTTAGTGTGAAATCATTCTCAAAGCCAGTAATGTGATTACACAATTGTGGTGACATTTGTGTCCCACTGATATTACATTTACAAATATGTACCTAATGTACATAAAGTAAACGGAAAAGACATTTTAAACAAAGCTAAAATGTTCTTCAGCTTTTTCCAGCATTTAAACAGCATTTTGACCAGTCCCAGCTCACTATAACTACACTTTACCTTGAAAAGTAGACAAAGACATAGTAGTTCCATCATTCATTCATCTTCACTAGCTACTTTATCTTGGTCAGGGTTACAGTGGATCCTTTCCTTCTCATTTTTGTGGTAACTCTGTGTAAAACAAAACCTAGATGTTAGCAAAGTGAGAGAAGTGAGGGCAGGCCCAGTTGCTAATAACAGTAGCAAGGCTGTCTAACTGAACACAATTCAGTCCAATTAATTTGATTCCATGTACAAGCTCAAAAACAATTATATTCTTGTAAAAAAAATCCTGTAAAAAGATCCTATATTTCTTAATTCAATTACTTATTTAATTACTTACAGTAGATCCCAACTTCAAGGAAACTGTGACAGGTTTAAATAAGGTTTAAACAAGTTAAAATTTACCTCAGTAACACCAGCTAGTTAGCTAAACTGGCAAAAAAAATAAAGTAAAAAAAAAATGAACCAATATTAATTTACTTGCTGGATATTTGATATATCTTCCAGATTTAAGTAAGTATTAACTGCAAATTATTATGAAACTAACACCTGTTAGCCTTTATTAAACTAATACTTGGTGTTTTCTGTGAAGGCTATATTGCTAAAACACACACAGGACAGGGAGTATAGCCTAAACATACACAATGTGTTATGTACACCCGGCCACTTTATTTATACACTTTAAAACCCACTCATTCATGCAATTGTCCAGTCAGCCAATCATGTGGCATCAGCACGATGCACAAAATCATGCAGATAAAAGTCAGTCGTTTCAATTAAAGTTCACATTAAACATCAGAATGGGGAAAAATGTGATCTCAGTGAAATGGACTGTGGCTTGAATGATGGTGTCAGACCAGCTGGTTTGAGTACTTCAGAAACTGATCTCAGCAGTCTCTAGAGTTTACACAGAATGGTGTGAAAAATGAAATATATTCAGGAAGTTCTGTGAGTGGAAACGCCTTGTCGATGAGAGAGGTCAGAGGAGAATGGCCAGTCTGGTTTGAGCTCAGAGGAAGGCTACTATAATTCAAATAAACAGTCTTTACAACCGTGGTGAGCAGAAAAGCATCTCAAAACACACAACACATTGAATCTTGAGGTGGAACAACATATCAAACCTTCATTCCGTTGGGCAATCAGATTAAAATTTGTGGATATATGGGGCAGAGGGTCACCAGAACTGTGCAGTTTGGAAGACTGGAAAAAGACCAGGTGATGTTTTTCCAATCTTTATTTGTCCAGTTTTGGTGCACCTGCTCCCACTGAGCTGTGCCAAAAAAAAAAAAAAAAAAAAAAAAAAACCAAGAAGATAAAAACTGGTTAAATCAACAGAAAAATAGTTAGGGGAAAAAAAACAAAAACTGTGTATGTATAAAACAACTGAGTGGATCCAAAAGTCAGAAAGGAAAATGCAGACTTTTAAATTGCTTTTTATTAACTTTTATCTTTGTTCTGTTTAGATTGCGAGTGATGATTAAGGAACACCTAATGCAATAGAAACCTAGGCTGACCTTCCAGACTTGATGAGTCAACCCTATACAACTTTGTTGCCTTGTGTACCAAAGACCCCAAGAGGATGCATACACTGCAGGGGGTTGTACACATGCACTGCTGTGAGTCGCTGACCCTGTCACTGACATCAACCTGACTCCTAAAAAGCAACAGACACTGCATGTAGCCTTGTTTATGCCTTTGGCAATAACAACTTAGCTCACTAGACAAGTCATTCAATTATGTAAGAGTGTTATATTTAATCTACTGCAGCTTATGCACCATGGGAGAACAGGACATGAGACAGATCGCAGTGACGTCACTGTTGACAAAAAAGCAGTGAGAATCCTTGGGGACAAAATAGCACATAAACAAACACTTATATGAATCACAGCAGCCTCATCGTATAACATCATAGAGGCCAAAGTTGTGTACAACCTTATTACTGAATCCACCTTCAAATCATTTTTAAGTCAATTCAAAATAACAGCATGACAAGAAGTGTTTTATTTCTTATACTACTGCAATGTGCTAACGATTACAATTATTATTTATGAAATATGACACTTCATACTTTTATCCATTTATAGTTTTGTTGTGTAATGTTACAACAGGTATAAACAGTCATTCACTTACCAGCCTTTTATTCTATTTCTTGAAGTTTATAACAAAGATGTTGCAGCTTTTTATGTCACTGAGAACCCGAAAGCACAAAGTGCTCTGTCCTAAAGACTTTCCCATGGCCCAAAACATAAAGAATCAGCTTTACCTCTGACTATAATGATGTGAAAACCTCCACATATCAACAATTACATGTAAACTGTAAATTGCTACCATAGAAACGATATTGTAGAATGGAGCACTTTAATATAAACCCTGCGTCCCCAACTACTGAAAATTAATCAACAGGACCAATCAGAATAAAGAATTGAACACCAGTCTGGTATAATGGGTAATATTGCATTAGATTAAACCCTGTTCATTCAAGACGTTGAAGAATAAAGGTGAATGTCATGAGACAAACTCTGGAGATATTGCTCATTTCAGAATATTAATCTCAAGCTTGTTCTTTTTAAAAGCTGTGAAAACCACATGGCTATGGAAAATTTGCCTTGTAGCCTAATAAGACATCTCTTTTTGGGCAAATGCACAAAAGCATGAAGCAATACAGAGAAATAGGTATATTGTACTGTACTGCAGCCATTCATTTTAAAATCAGTAGTGGTGTGTGACCTATGAACCCATCAGGTAATGAGAGCTTTCTCCATGGCTGTGCAGACTCCTACAAATTGTGGACATTTTTATTGTGTTCAACCTGACATCTTGTGGTTAAAGTCAATCACTACATCCAAGTACTAGTCAATTAAAAATATGTACCTGCACCAATTATATAATTACAGGTAACAATCACATTTTTACAAGGTTTCTTCGCTGACAATCTGTAATTTGCTGTAAATTAGTAACAGGGATGAGTTTTTTGTTGTTGTTTTTTTAAGCGTAGAAGTAGCAAATGCACAAAATGTGGTTAACTAGCTTCCAAGCTAATGCCATTAGGACATTAAAGACAATAAATTAGGATTTATTTTTCAATCTATAATATGGGTAACAGGGTTGTACTTTTCAGTAAGCTCATTAATCAGTATCAAAATATTACTTAAAATAAAGAATAAACCAATGAGAGAGCTTACTTTTCTTCATCTCATGATCTTCAGGAAATTTGGATGATGTAGCGCTCTGTTGAACACATGACTTGTGGAATATTTCAAATATTTCACAGGACTGAATGTGTTCAGTTTTGACTTTTTGTGTTCGGTTTGAGTGTATGTAGTGGAAGTAGAACGTACATTTTTCAAAACTTATAATGGATGACTCGTGGCAAAAGATGTTTCCATACACATTAATGCAAAAATAATGCAATTTCTGAAGTATAATAATGATTATATTTCAAGGAAAGTGCAGTTATAGTGGGATTAGACAGAAAAAATGCTGTTTACCGTTATTTCATATATGTTTGTAAATGCATATCAGTGTGACACTAATGGCACGCCAATCGTGGATTTACCATCTTGCTCAGTCATTTTAATAACAGGTTTCTGGTCATGCTATAGAACTTTATATTTTATTTAGGCTATTAATGATTAGCAGCCTAAGACTAAGGGCTATACGTGCTGTTTTTTTCAGTGCCATGACTAAACCCTTAGCACGCACAGACCTCCCTCAAACCCAATCTCAGACCCATATGCTTTAGTTTAAGAGACTGCTGCTGAGCTGTGGGGCGGCTGAGCTGAGGAGAGACAGGAGGAAGGAGGAAACTGCTTCCTCGCAGCTCACACACACATGGAGTCTCTTTCTAGTGGCCCACAAGGATAATGGACCTGTGGACACGATGCAGAGCCTTTTACCATTTGAATATGTGTGGTTCCAATTACACCAGGGAAGGATGAAACAATACGTGTGAGCAACCGCCGCTGATCGCTGCTCTCTTTCTTTCTAGTTGGAATTGATTTGTCGTGTGAGAAGAACTAGTGGCCTTTCAAGCAGACACAATGCTTGAGAGAATGGCATGAAGAAAGTTGTGAGGGTTTCAGGTGTGCATGGTGTGTTTATAGGAAATTGAGCTACTTTGTGAACCTTGCCTTTTGTTCTAACCAGATACAAATGGAAGGCACACTTTGGGTTTGGTTCTTTATTTTTTGGTAAGCTTGCCAGAAAGGTTAACAGGGCATCTGGTTCAGACTAGAGGTTTGTATCGGGTGCGCTACAAAAAAGTCGCACGAACAGGATGTTTTTACTTTCATGTGGGCACAAGCGAGCATTCAGATATGAAGCTTGCAGGACAAAGCAAGACTACACCATTCGTTCATCCTTAGTAATTGCCTAATTAGGGTCTCAGTGGTTTTAATTAGGCTACTAATTTATATATTGGGAAACAGAACCAACTAAAGTGATCAGAAAATATCATGGCCAGGTACAAACTTACATTCCAAACATACCTGTGCATATCTCTTCAGTGATGTAACTGAGGTTGAGGAACCATCAGAGAATTCACACACCATGCTGACAATCACTGTTTTTTTTCTCCAGTGTTTTTGGGGGTTAATTTAAAAAAAAAAAAAAAAAAATGTTTAGGCCACCAAAACATTATCCATTTAAAAGAACATAATAAGAATGTCACAATCAGAATGATCACATTTTGATCACTTGATCATATTTATTTTGATGTAAACAAAGACCAAGTACAATTCCCCTGAATTCATGACAGAAATAAACATTTACGTACACAGAAATATCCCCTGTACGTTTTTAATTTTTGATCTATACCTTAATATACACATTCATTTATGTTTTTACTTATTCAAATGTTTCTCTTATAATTTTTTCCCACTGATCTCCTCAGCTGTCAACAATGCATGTCACATAAAGGCTAGATATACATACAGTAGCTGCAGCTGATAGCTACAGTCATGTTTTAAAACTCCAGTCCCAATAATCCAATTGAAATGATTTTTTTAAAATTTTTTTTCAATTTAATGTAAGCAATAAAGCAGTGATTAATTTATTGCTTCTGGTCTTTCCTGTTGTTTATCACATAAGCAGAACCTCTACCACATTTTCCTTCACTATCTGCTGCCCTGCCTAATATTAAGTGTAAACACATTCATAACATTCCTGCAAAGTAAGCTTGACTAGACAGGACAAGAGTCAGAAACACAACATTCTAAATAGTTTAAAATCTGACACCATGGTTTTTTTTGTTTTGTTTTGTTTTGTTTTTTTTGAATACAAGTAGTACGTGGTCCACTATAAAAAATAAACTATTTAAAATCATTTGATAAACTGCTTTCAGATATTTCACCAGTTGGAGGTAGGGCTGGAAGATAATGGCACTTATTAAAATGCTAAGAGCTGTGGAGGACAAATGGACTGCTACAAATGTAGTGGAGTGTCCAAAAAAAAGACACAGTGTTGTTAATAAATAGGTGTGCCTTGTTGCATTACAGTATAAGCACACAACATAGGGAACAATCTCAAAAGGGCTATATTGTGTACTGAATTGGAGCTCTTATTCCACACTGTTTTATAGTTTGCTAACAGATCTAATACGTGCCAATCAACATGATCATTTGGTCAATGCAATGGTTGTGCAAATTAGTGAATCTGTCTCTTTTAATGATGTTGGGTTTTCAGAGTGGGGAGGTCAGCGAGTTCTTCTCCAGTAAACAACAGCCGTGATGAACGCCACTGCTGCAATGATGGACACGGTGCGCCATCGTGACACACTGCGGATAACGCCCTCCTGCAAAACAGGACAACATGAATGTCAGCACTCTTCCTGACAGCAAAAGAAGTCTAATATTTTTGATAGTGACCACAGTTGGAGAGATTTAAGTAAGATAAAGAAGACAGGAAGATTGACATGACCAGAAACCTTAGCTGTTGTTTAAGCAGCTCTCCTTATAAAAGATGTGTTGCACTTTGCAAAAAAAAAAAAGACATACACATAATATACTTCCTTCATCATGTGTAGATTTTTATATTAATTATAATTATAAAAGTTTAATTTTCTATAAAAGCAGCTCTGATAGTAGGGCTGGTCGCAAGGCAAATCACAACAACTCGGATGGTAGACGCGCCACATAAGTAAATTAAAACATGTTCGCACGATGATGCCACAGGTATCCATGGCCGGGAGACAAAAAAGCAAAATTGGCCGTGCTGTCTGGGTGGGGGGGCTTTTATATTTTCCCTCCCTTGTCAATCACAGGTGACACTAGACACCAATAGTGGGAATCTGTGAGCTCATGTACACTATATTACCAAAAGTATTCGGTCACCCATCCAAATGATCAGAATCAGGTGTCCTAATCACTTGGCCTGGCCACAGGTGTATAAAATCAAGCACTTAGGCATGCAGACTGTTTTTACAAACATTTGTGAAAGAATGGGCCGCTCTCAGGAGCTCAGTGAATTCCAGCGTGGAACTGTCATAGGATGCCACCTGTGCAACAAATCCAGTTGTGAAATTTCCTCGGTCCTAAATATTCCACAGTCAACTGTCAGCTTTATCATAACAAAATGGAAGAGTTTGGGAACAACAGCAACTCAGCCACGAAGTGGTAGGCCACGTAAACTGACGGAGAGTGGTCAGCTGATGCTGAAGCGCATAGTGCAGAGAGGTCGTCGACTTTCTTCACAGTCAATTGCTATAGAGCTCCAAACTTCATGTGACCTTCAGATTAGCCCAAGTACAGTACGCAGAGAGCTTCATGGAATGGGTTTCCATGGCCGAGCAGCTGCATCCAAGCCACACATCACCAAGTGCAACGCAAAGCGTCGGATGCAGTGGTGTAAAGCACGCCACCACTGGACTCTAGAGCAGTGGAGACGTGTTCTCTGGAGTGATGAATCACGCTTTTCCATCTGGCAATCTGATGGACGAGTCTGGGTTTGGAGGTTGCCAGGAGAACGGTACATTTCGGAATGCATTGTGCCAAGTGTGAAATTTGGTGGAGGAGGAATTATGGTGTGGGGTTGTTTTTCAGGAGTTGGGCTTGGCCCCTTAGTTCCAGTGAAAGGAACTTTGAATGCTTCAGGATACCAAGACATTTTGGACAATTCCATGCTCCCAACCTTGTGGGAACAGTTTGGAGCGGGCCCCTTCCTCTTCCAACATGACTGTGCACCAGTGCACAAAGCAAGGTCCATAAAGACATGGATGACAGAGTCTGGTGTGGATGAACTTGACTGGCCTGCACAGAGTCCTGACCTGAACCCGATAGAACACCTTTGGGATGAATTAGAGCGGAGACTGAGAGCCAAGCCTTCTCAACCAACATCAGTGTGAGACCTCACCAATGCGATTTTGGAAGAATGGTCAAAAATTCCTATAAACACACTCCTCAACCTTGTGGACAGCCTTCCCAGAAGAGTTGAAGCTGTAATAGCTGCAAAAGGTGGACCGACATCATATTGAACCCTATGGGTTAGGAATGGGATGGCACTTAAGTTCATATGTGAGTCAAGGCAGGTGACCGAATACTTTTGGTAATATAGTGTATGTGGAGGAAGGCAGATAACATTTTCCTCCGAGTATGTTACTCTGCCATGTGACGCAGCATGTGCAGCTGGCTCGCTTCACGTGTCTCAGAGGAAGCATGTTAGTCTTCACCCACCCTGGTTGGTAGCAGTGAGTATAACAGGGGACAGGTGAGGAAAAAATGTAAAGAAAAAAATGTCTATAATTGTTTCCAATGAGGACATGTTTATTTTGCATATTTGGAAGGAGTCTCCAATGTCAGTGCTTTGTAACCAGTCAGAGGTAAAGCTGTTCCTTTTTTTATTATAGCAAAGTCTTCAGGATGGAGGGCTTTGTAACATGACAACCTGCATTTTTGGGCTTATTAACTTCAAGGTTACAAGGTTATTAATGTTGTGGCTTTCTCCTTAATCTATTTTCCCAAATCTAAATAAATGTAATAAAAAGTTTAACAGCAAATGTGTGTTAATTTAAACAAACCTTCATTTAGGCAGATACTGTATTCCATAAAAACCACCAGTGTTTGTATCCATGTCCTTCTCCACCTGTCCCCGCCTTCATCAGACTTTCTCACACTCACACTGAAGCACGTTCACGTGTTCACTTGAGGCCCCGCAATTTTAGTAGGGTAAACCACAGCATGCTCCATGACGCTAGGCTGTTTGAAGTCGAAAACCCCGAACTGCGCTTACTACGGCCTTTATGATCATGTCTGAGCTATAAAACTCGCCACCGGACTCCTACCAGGTCTGGAGGAGTTTCTGCGCCACACATGCTCACCGCACCTCGCTGTGCTGTAATGATGGCCTTTGGACACTGTTGCACAAACATCCGAGCGAAAGACTTGAGATGCAAAACGAGATACGCTGAACATGTAAAGCAAAGCTACAAATTCAGCCGCCCTCTGACTACTTTTGTCTGTCTGTAGTAATTGTTATGATGACAACCACCCTCCCTCTTACTGTGTGTGTGTACATTACCGTAAATTAGCAGTAATTAGTCTCCGCAGTGATAATGCCGGCTGCAGGGTGCTGAATCATCGTCTGCCAAACTGACCCCCACACAAATCCCTGCAGTTTCTATGTGACTTTTGCATTTGATTTCCATTTAATGTAAAAAGGGAGTATCTGTGTTTATTATATACACTATACATGCACTGTGCTTTCACTGTGTGTGTGTACAGAATGCATGTGTATGGAATGCGTCAGAGTTTGTGCCTCTATGCTTCCTGACACTCAAGTGGGCGTGCCTCTGTGTGTGGTGGCCTGTGTCTGAGTCGACCTGTGTGGCTCTGTATGGGTGGCCAGAAAGCATTCGCGCACACACACATACACACACACATACCAACCACTTACCCATCCTCCTTGCTGTCTGATCCAGGCGGAAATGTGTTCCCTGATAAACTGCAATACCCAGCTAATGATGTTCTTGATGATTTCAAAGTGGTTTTGAGTCAGTGCCTGGGGGGGGAATAGAGAGCTGAGTCTTTCCAGTAGCTTCTATATTCTCTGCACAGTCAATTTCCTGTATCACTACTCCCGATAAACATGCGAAAACAATTACAGGGTTATTTCAAGGCAATGGTATTTGCTCTTATTTGGACAAATTTCTCTTAAAAAATATAAAAAATAATAATTCCCTTATTTCTCCTTTAGTATATGTAAAGTAGCACTTATATTTGACCCACTAAATAAAATACATTAATAAATATAGCAAATAAACAATCAATCCTGTTAACTAAAAGAATCATTTCAGTCTAGTTTTAGCAACATTACTGAAAAAGAAAAATAAGACTCTAATCAGTTCAAAGGTGCCAACATCTAGAGCCTAGCTTTAGCATTTATGTTTTTGACCCCTTTCTACTGAGGCTTTTCTGCTTTCTCAGCTAAATCAGTGGACACAATTCAGTGAACAGGGAAGGATGCAAGATGTGCATACGTTTCCATTAACGGATCATTTCACCTTGCACCAACTTTATCTAGGTGAACTTTGACATGGTCTTGTTAGCCAATAGAAAACAAGTAGGCAGGACCTTACTGATTGGTCAAAAAAACAAAACTGAAAGGAGATACTCGTTGTTGGGGAATCTGGGGGAAAAAACAGTCATGTCTGCTGATATATGCTTGCAAATTTGTGTTAAAATTTTTTTGGCTGCTAAGATCTTCTTGTTAGCAATGATGGGAACCTCTCTCAGGTGGCTTAGCCAGCAGTGTCGCTGGCTTTACATCCCATTTTATTTAAAAACAAACCAGGAATTTAGACATGTACCATCAAACTGATGTATATTACTCATGTCATTAGAACCTTCTAAAGCTGTAGACAGAGCAGGAAAGTTTTACCTTGTAAATTAGCTGATAGGCCAGATGAAAGAGAGCCACTACTCGCCCCCAGTTAATGCCATCTGCAAAGATGCTCTTGGCCACAGTCATGAACACCTCCTGAGCGCAGTTCGCCTGTACAGTGTTGATGAGGCTGTCCAGAGATAAACATGTGGTCATACTGAATATCTATACATACTGTGCCTACTTTAGATCATCTTCTTACAATTTCAGAAAAGGAATATAGCCAGTTTGTTGGTTTTATTGATATCATAATGCTCAATTTTTAAAAAAAGGAAAAATCTTGAGGAAAAACATTTGGACATTTCAGCACTCATATTACATCCAAACACAACATTTAACCCATGCTTTGATTTTAATACATGGAGCTGAAATAGGAAAATGAGACTAGAAGCGCTACAATATATAAACATGTGCTAAGATGATTAGTGTAACAGGAAAACTTTCACCCTATCACTGGGAAATTAGACTCCTGATGATGCTGGGAGTCTAAGAGAGCTTTAACTGATCCTGATGTCTGGGTGGAAAGGGTGGCAATTCTCTCTCTCACCAATCATGGGTGTCTATGAGCTCATTTTATGGAAAAGGGCAATTAGCGCTCTCCTACATGCGTGTTCAGCTGCAGGGTAAAGCGGTTACCAAAGATGAGTCTGGGTTTAGTGGAGCAATATTTCTTGTGGTAAATTTGAACTGTTTAAACTTATCCTATGTGACAAATGACTATGGTCCAATAATGAGGTTAAAATGTGCAAATGTACAAAACATGAAAGAAATGCAAATTGTTGATTGTTATGGTGGTGTCTTCTGTGAAGCAAGGCACTCTTACAAAGAGCCATTAATGATCAAATAGATACAAATAGCACAAAAACTGAGGCGCATCCACCAACAGCAGTGCCTTATTATACAACGTTAATAGGTTGCACACCCAAATGAATGTAATTTAGCATAAAAGCACAAGGTCAGTTTGTTGGTTAGACTCGGAGGTTGCCTTTTGTGCTTCATGTCCAAGCAGAACACAACACTGACACTCCTGCAGGGTGAACAGCACCAAACACACAGTCTCCTGTGTCATTTCTTTTTCTTCCACTTGGTTACACCCTCCCTCGCCTTAATATCAGCACCAATCCTGTCAGGTTAGTATTCCACTAAGGTCTTGAGATTGCTGCTGTCAATTCGAGCCCCCTCTTCCACTAACTGGATGCAGATAATCACTGTATGGGACTGAGGTATTTAAGATTTTAAGAGTTAAAGTGTTTCCACACACAGATTTGGCACTGTGCACCCTACAGTTCATCCTGCAGCGTGGGAGTGTCAGTGTTGTGTTCTGCCTGGACATGAAACACAAAAGGCAACCTCCGAATCCACCAACAAACTTAATCCACTTTTATGGCAGGCACGCGACGTATTGACATTGTACAGTAAGGTGCTGTTATTGGTGGAAGTAATTTGTTGATCAGGGAGGGGGGTAACCCCAATAACCCTGCATTCCTGAGTAATTTTAGTCATCAGTAACAGTACAGAATATTTCTTACTGTTGAAGCTCTGCATTCCGGTTCAGATCATCGGCGATCTTAAGAAGCTGCTCTACAACTTCTTTGACATGAGGATCATCCCCTTCGTTAGCTGTTCCACCGAGGTCCACGGCACTCACGTGCATGGCCGGGTCCTCTGTAGTGATCCGATCTATTACATATCTTCACGTGAAAACAAACCACAGTTAGGATACGGAGAGAGGCAACTATTAATTAAACTATTAAACTATTAAGGTTAATGTACCCTCTCAGTACTATAGCACCTTCTTCTATAATCCTATCATCAATGACATCTGGAAGAGAAAAGAGAATTATGTAACTTAAAAAAAAAGGTGTAGTGAGGACAGAACAGATTGATTTAGACTGAATTAGTTAGATAGCTGCCAATGTCTTGCTAAATGATCATACTTGTTTTGACATAGGGTTGGGTGATATGGCAAAATTTCATATGAGCACACACTCCTAATTTAATAATTTAATCATTATTCATATTCATTATGATTCAATTCTTACTCATATTGCAATTTTCAATTTGAGTCCAAATATTCAAAGTGCTTTACATAAGATTACAAATTAGACAAAGTATAAAACAATACACAGTCATTAACAATACATATACACCGATCAGCCATAACATTAAAACCACCTAATATTGTGTAGGTCCCTTGTGCCACCAAAACAGCTCTGACCCATCGAGGCATGGACTCCACAAGACCTCTGAAGGTGTGCTGTGGTATCTGACACCAAGTCGTTAGCAGCAGATCCTTTAAGTCCTGCGAGTTACGAGGTGGGGCCTCCATGGATCAGATTTGTGTGTCCGGTACATCCCACAAATGCTCGATCAGATTGAGATCTGGGGAATTCGGAGGCCAAGTCAACACCTTGAACCCTGTGTCATGTTCCTCAAACCATTCCTGAACAATTTTTGCAGTGTGGCAGGGCAATATCCTGCTGAAAGAGGCCACTGCCATTAGGGAATACCGCTGTCATGAAGGTGGGTACTTGGTCTGCAACAATGTTTAGGTAGGTGGTACGTGTCAAAGTAACATCCACATGAAAGCCAGGACCCAAGATTTCCCAGCAGAACCTTGCCCAGAGCATCACCCTGCCTCCGTCGGCTTGCCTTCTTCCCATAGTGCATCCTGGTGCCACCTCTTCCCCAGGTGTGCAACACACATGCACTCGGCCATCCACATGATGCAAAAGAAACCATGATTCATCAGACCAGGCCACCTTCCTCCATTGCTCCATGGTCCAGTTCTGATGCTCACATGCCCATTGTAGGAGCTGCAGTGGACAGGGGTCAGCATGGACGCTCTGACCGGTCTGCGGCTATGCAGCCCCATATGCAGCACACTGTGTGTTCTGACACCTTTCTATCATGGCCAGCATTAACTTCTTCAGCAATTTGTGCTACAGTAGCTCTTCTGTGGGATTGGACCAGACGGGCTAGCCTTCGCTCCCCACAGCCTTGGGGAGCCTTGGGCGCCACTTTTGGTAGGAACTAACTACCACATACCGGGAACACCCCATAAGACCTGCAAAACCTTGAAAATGCTCTGACTCGCTCAGTTTGGCCCTTGTCAAAGTCATTCAGATCCTTACACTTGCCCATTTTTCCTGCTTCCGACACATCAACTTTGAGAACTGACTGTTCATTTGCTGCCTAATATATCGCACCCCTTGACAGATGCCATTGTAAGGAGATAACTGATGTTACTCACTTCACTTGTCAGTGGTTTTAATGTTATGGCTTATCGGTGTAAGGACAAAAGAAGAGAAAAAGACAGCATTAGATATAGGTTTGCTTATATACAACTAGTAAAAATTATAGAACTGCATTTTAAAAAAAGGAATCCAGTGATGTGTAAAGTTTATACAATTAAATCATACCACTGAAAAGTAAGAGATTCAGTTCAAAATTTTAACATTTTAACAAATTGAATATATTAAATTAATAAATTAGTGCAGTTACTTCCCTCTTGTTGTTGCAGTCATATTTGCTATATTAGACAAAAAAAGTGGTTTCCCTTTTTGCTGCTGTAATCATGCTTTGGTGTTAGGGGATTTTTGGTGCCACATTGTACATCTTGTACTGCTCTGATTTCCGTGCCTGGCTTCACACATAGCGAGATCAGTGGCATATTCAACAATCACATTTGCATTGATTGAGACGATTATTTTATTCTGTGGTAATTCCTGCTGTGCACTGCTCTCGCTCCTATAGTCCTCTGTGCAGACTTTCCACCTGTCTCCGTAGAAAATGATTGAGAGAGAATACAGGACAAAAAAGCTTCGCTGCAATGATTTAACACACATTTTAATATTGTGAAAAGCTTCTTAACCAGCCGATGAGGAGCAGAAAGCGTGTTAGTGGAGCTAAAACAGTAAAATGTAAACAATAGCAAGTGAGAACTTGACAAGTGTGTGTGTTATGATATTAATAAGGAAAATGAGATTTCTGAAATACTTTTTTTTAGGTCTTCTGCTGTCTTTGTGTTTATGTTTCCTCCATTTCTGAATTCTCATTTCTAATGTTGGTAATGGGATCCCTGGAAACACTCTTTTTATACCCTTCACTTCGTCTGTAACAGCTCATCGTTTTTTATTTTTGGTACTGTAATAGGTATTGTTCTTATTCCGAGTCTTATTCTGCTTGAACTTTACATGCTTTAAGTAAGAAAATAGACATGCCTTTAAAATAGACATGCCTTTTAACATTCAAATAAATTAACAGCTGCAAGGTCTCTGGTT